>NC_142794.1:101819508-101895651 GCF_049724085.1 Artemia sp. Qi Xiang Cuo | reverse complement strand
AAACTAAGTGGATCTAAAATCCGAACCGTTCATAGTGAAAAATTTGGTCAAAGTGATGACACCCTCATATGTGATGCCCCCCTCGTTCTAGCTGAATTGCCTGGATCAGTTGACAAGGTTATCCTCCTTTCAATTGTTTAGTATAAAATTGAAACATTATGAATAATATATTTTTACATTTCATTATAATATCTTTTTTTTATCAATTCAATAAAAAAAAACAATTTTTAACTGAAATTAAGGATCAACGAAGGACTTAAAAAACCTGAAGTAATGAAACATATGAAAAGGATTTCCCCCTCCTCAAATCCTCATTATTTACGTTAACGTTTAATATTAATTATAAAAAAAGCTTTTTATTGTTTTTATTAAAAAACTATCGTATTTAAGAAATTGTTATAAGAAAACTGGGACAAAATTAAAACTTTATCGCTAAGAACAAGGTTTTGTGAAGAAAGCCCTCCCCTTCATATACGCAATAATTTATGATTGTTTTTAGGATCAATTGTGCTCCTTGCTTTCAGTTGAAAAAAATTGTCTTTTTCTAATTTACTTTCTGATAGTTTGCCGATTAAGTACAGGTAATCTGGTCACACATCCATTGAGAAATCCCCCGTGACCCAAAAAGCGGGCATCACTCTTCCGAGGAGAGAAATCTCCCGCTCAACCCGCCTCAGTACGTATCTCCTCAATTAAATTTATATATGTGTAATCAGCAGGATAATCAAATTCTTTTGATGTATCCATTGGTATCAAAATTCCGCTTTTTAGAGTTTTGGTTAGTATTGAGCTGGGTCACTGCTTACTTACACAACATTAACACGAAATATTTGATTGGATATTTAACCCTATTGAATAAATCCGCTGGGAAGCATGGGCGAAATTTAAGATGACCCAGGGGGGGGGGCAACTGCCGCTCTCGGCAAACGGTTGGTCCCCCCACGACCCGCTTTTGCCCCCCCCCCCCACAGACCCAAGTTTTCCCCCCAGCCGAAATTTTGTTTCTTCCAAAATCTTGCCAAAATATAGATAAACCTGCATCATTCAAGCATCAACAGAAATGTATCATTTTTTTTAGTACATTATTTATCTTTATAGTACTATAAATTACATTTATATTACTTTAATAGCAACAAGAAGTACCTTCATGGTACTAAATGGGTTATTTTTATTCTTGCGGTCATTTTTAATTTATTTTATTCATATGGTCCCACTCTCCCCCCCCCCAGGGGGTTGACAAACTCCCGCACCTGAGGGGACGCGTGAACTATTTTAAACAAAAAGCTCTGGCTTCACCGACTCAAAAAGTATCTTATTATAAACAAGAATGTTTCTTATTGATAAAGTTGAATTATGTCAGTTATTTTTCCTGGGCCCACATATTAGCATAGAATCGATGATGTTTTAAAACAACCTATGCTTGTGGTAAGGTAGGCTAAATCAAAAATTATTTTCCAAGCTTTCGAAAAATTTAAGCGGCAGTCTGTTAAAGTATCAAAAACCGTGCTTTTATGTTCATAGGCATTGATTTTACCTGGAATCAACCTCTTCAGACTCAAATGTTTTTGACAACATATCTTCGAGTGGGCTTCCAGAACAAGTTATCGAAAGGCAATTAAATGATTCTTCTCTCGTTGAGACGTAGTCGCAGACCTGATATATGCATATCTGTTTGATTGAGCCTTCAAAGACTATTTTTCGTGCTTGCCTCCTCTACCATTTTATTTAAGTGTTTAATTAAAAATTCATGAGTATCCTTATGCTGTCCCATTTCGACAGAGGGAGAAAGCCCATTAAAAAAAACTGATCAGGTCCGCTCTGGCTCCTGACTACATAAAAAAGAAGCTTCGTCATCGGTAAGTAAGAATATGCATAAAAAAAAATATTTATATTTTCCAAAAAATAATAAAAATATAGACTATACATAGTTTTTTTAAAAACATATGTGTATTTTAGCACATATGAATAGGGCTGCCCTTCTTCAACTCTAAGTTTAAGTTGGAATTTTTGTTCCATTTCTTTTATAAATAAAAGAAAAATGGAAGAGGAGCGTGCTTAGCTGTGTTGGCCTTAATAGGCTTGGTACTGTGATGGGTTGGTAGCACTAGTAGTAGTTATTTAGGAAGGAATGCTCAAATACAAGATCTGTTTAATTTGTATGTAAAGTATTTTTAAAGAAACTTAAGAATTTAGCCTAAAAAGCAAGGATTCCAGAAAGGGGGATCGGCCCTCAAATACAGAATAATATCTGTTAGTTTTATATTTTAGTGTTGCTCCTTACTTTCAGTTAAAATTTGCTCTAGACAATTCCATCCTCGTTGAAAATCACCCCCTCCCTTCTCCGTAAAATTTCTTGCAGACAAAAAAAACCTGCTCAGCCTAATCTTGCTCTAAAAATCTATTTAATTTCTAATAGCGTTCCCACTCACTCCGTAACTCCCACCGTCCATGGTAATTTTTTTCCGGGCGTTCAAACTCACTGAAAATTTCTTCCAAACCTCTCCACATGCTAACTCTAGTTGACAGAGGGAAATCAAAACTGAAAAAAGAATGTTGTATAGGAACCGGTAAAATTCCAAGTGCAGAATATTCTCTAGAAAGTTCACCGTCGGAAATTTCCTTCTCCTTCTAAAAATACTCCGCATGAAAATCCACCTAAAACACACACTCCCCCACCCACTACACTATCTGCTTATTTCCCAGTGATAAATACACTACGCATGCAAGGTGTAAATTTTACAAGTAACAGCAATTATCATATGATCTGTCATTCGTCATGTTACCCTAACATTTTTAGTTATTTGGTCTAACATATAGATTTTTTTTGGAAAAAAGCAACAAAAACTTCGGAAAAAAGCAACAAAAATACAAATAAACATGCATTCATGATCTTTATTCTGGACAAAGAAAAAAAATGCATAGGCTAAATAATATAAAAAAAAATGTAAAATTCCACATTTCTGTAAATAGTAGCTTGAAACTTGTCTACTGATTAGGTTTCTCTGATCTGACGCTGTAATCTAATATGTGTTTCACCCTTCATTGAAAATCTAACCAATTTTTTTCAGCCTCCTAACTTTAAACAAGTAACACTAAACTTGAGGTATCTTATGTATTGGAAATATTGCATATAAATTCTTATATGCACACAGTGGGCAAGTTTTACAACAGTCTTTGAAGAAGAATATCAAAATTCCACTTGTCTCAGTCAGTTCTGAAGTGTGATAATTCAAATTTATAAAATGTATGAATCAATTTGTCATGATCATTGTATAATCCAAACTCAACTATTGTTATTTTTCAGTTTTAATATAATTTATAACAAAATTAAATTCCTAATTTTTTAAATATAACTCAATTTGTAAGATGTACATATTTTTGATTAAATTCTTGCAAAATTGGATTTAAAAATAGCTGAAAGTGAATTAAAGAGCTCTTTTTAGAAGCTAGAATGGGTACGTGGACTATAGACAGATAGAAGTATGGTTTAAATATAAAAATGTTGTTGTATACGTACTTGGCAACAAACTGCAAAATATATCAGGCCTCACAATCATCTGTTTCTTGTAAAATATTGAAAAGACAACTAAATTACAAAAAAAAACACGTGTCATTTTGTGTACAGTTCGCACAGTGAATTTCTTTTTCATGTTCTAACCAATCCATAAATTTTGTTGACTGGAATAAAAGCTGAAAGGCAAAAAAGGCAATAAATTGACAATGAAATAAAAAAAATTCTTCACTATTTCTGCAAGATCAAAAGACACACATAAACTCACGCAGACACAATATATATATATATATATATATATATATATATATATATATATATATATATATATATATATATATATATATATATATATATATATATATATATATATATATATATATATATATATATATATATATATATATATATATATATATATATATATATATATATATATATATATATATATAGGATTAAAGAATAATAAGGCTCCAGGTGCTGATAGGGTAGTAAATGAGTTTCTTAAATATGGTGGCTCTGAGGTTAGAAATAAGTTATTGAAGATTATGAATATGATTTTTGAAAAGGGGAAGTACCTAACGATTTTAGGAAAACCTTAATTAAGACACTTTATAAGAAAGGTGATAAAAGTGAGTGTGGTAATTATCGAGGCATTAGTCTGGTCTATGTAGGTAGCAAATTGCTTAGTAATATGATACTTTTTAGACTGAGAGATGCCGTAGACAAAGTTTTAAGAGAAGAGCAGTGCGGTTTTAGAAAAGGTAGAGGATGTGTTGACCAAATTTTCACTCTTAGGTTAATAATTGAGAAGTGCCTAAGTTTTCAAACACCTTTGGTCCTCAGTTTTATAGATTATGAGCAAGCGTTCGATTCTGTTGATAGATGAGCTTTGGTAAAGGTTTTATCCTTGTATGGTATACCAGACAAATACATTAAAGTGATTAGTGCTATGTACGAGAATAACACTGCTGCGGTTAAGGTAGGAAATGAGGTTAGCAGCTGGTTTTGTATTAAATCAGGAGTTAAGCAGGGTTGTGTTCTATCCCCCTTTATATGGATTATTTTGATGGACTTTGTTTTAAGGAGCGCAGCAAAGGCGATGGGAGACCACGGAATCAAATGGGGAGGAAAAATTCTCCTGGACTTGGATTATGCTGATGATTTAAGCATCCTAGATGAAAGTGTGAGCAAAATGAATGAAGTTTTAGAGGTATTGTGAGTTTAGGGTGCTAGAATTGGTTTGAAAATTAATGTTAGGAAGACTAAGTCACTAAGGCTAGGAATAAGTGAAGATGAAAAGGTGACGTTGGGTAATGAAAAGATTGATCAGGTGGGCAGTTTCACTTACCTTGGTAGTATTATTAGTAAAGATGGTGGGAGCAGTGAAGATGTTAAAAATAGAATAGCCAAGGCTCAGGGTGTTTTTTCACAGTTAAAAAAGTCTGGAAGAATAGGAAGATAAGTCTGCAAACCAAGATTAGAATCTTAGAAGCTACAGTGATGACAGTGGTCAAATATGGCTCTGAAGCATGGACGCTCCGAAAAGCGGATGAAGATTTGCTAGATGTTTTCCAGAGAAATTGCTTAAGGATTGTTCTGGGTACCCGGCTGACTGACCGTATTTCAAACAATAGGCTATACGAAAAATGTGGTTCAATACCGCTTTCTAGGTCTATAATGAAAGAAAGGTTGAGGTGGTCAGGGCATGTTGTTCGGATGAAGGATGACAGATTGCCGAAGATTGTTCTTTTCGGCCAACCATCTAGGGCTAAACGGAAAGCAGGTCGTCCCCGTCTGGGTTGGGAGGACGTCATAAAGAAAGATTTAAAGGAAATGGGAACTTCGTGGGCGGGTGTAAAAGGGAGGCTTTGAATAGATTGGGGTGGAGGAGGAGCGTGCGTAGCTGTGTTGGCCTCAGGCGGCTTGGTGCTGCGATGAGTTGTTAGTAGTAGTAGTATTATATATATATATATATATATATATATATATATATATATATCACTATATATATATATATATATCACTATATATATCACTATATCACTATATATATCACTATATATATATATATATATATATATATATATATATATATATATATATATATATATATATATATATATATATATATATATATATCACACACACACACACACACACACACACACACACACACACACACACACACACACACACACACACACACACACACACACACATATATATATATATATATATATATATATATATATATATATATATATATATATATATATATATATATATATATATATATATATATATATATATATATATATATATATATATATATATATATATATATATATATTTCGGCCGGAGATAGCCCGAACAATATTGGTATTCTCGTAAATCATTCTCAAAGTTGTTAACAAAAATGTTTACTCGTTTCTTGTCCTTCTTGTGTAAGTTGATACGCTTTTTAAGGGGTCCAGCGTATTCTCGCTTGAAAATTGAACCCCTAGAAAAATTCGTCCAGAGATTAGCTCCCCTCGGAAACTAAGACCCCTTAAAATTCTCCCTCAAAAATTCAATCCTTCACATCTGAAAAATTTCACCCCAGACAGTTTCCCTCTAAGAACTTTTCCCTCTGGGCAATTTTCCACCTGAAAATAAATACCATTTATTGAAAATTGATTTGATCTGTATTGATATATATGTCGTTTTTATGGTTATTAGCAATATTCTGATGAAATTTAAGTTAGAGCTTTGGCATTAACGGGTCAACATATTTGAAATTTGAACTGGGCTTTTTCAAAACCAAATTTTATAAAACATATCAAAATTGGTTTATAAGTGTTTTGTTACTTTTTTACGAGATGATCAAAATTTTTGGAGTGGGGGGAAAACCCCTCTCCTGGATATGGCCTTGGCATTTTATATATTCAGCTTTTTCCTTTGCTTCGTTGGAAAACCTCACTTTCCTCAATCCATGAAATATGTAATTGATATTTGTTTTTGTTGTATTATTTTGTTTTGTTACATTATTATGAAAGTCAGTCACATTTATGATAGTTAGGGAGTTAATGTGTTAGAAATTTGAACTGAGCCGTTTACAAAACTGTATCATACTTTTTTGTTTGTGGAAAGGTATTTTTGGCGGAAGGTTAATATAGCATAATTCCAACTTAAATACTTCTAAAAAAGAGGGATGTCAATTGTAAATGACTGACCTGCAATACCGAATTAACATAACAAGTGTTTGCAAGGTTAATAAATCCAGTAACTTGTCCGTCACAGTTCATTGTGTGAGCTAATTTGAACAAGAAATCAAGTTATTTCTAGCTCAAAGATTTTCTTACTAACTTCAAATTTTTAGGGTCATTCCATATATTGGGCCACTTACTCTAAAGTTTATAAGGTGGATCAAGTGTCGGTTGTGCTAAATACCGACACTCTTTCGGCCTGAAATGTTAATTAAACCAATATTCAAACGAAAAGGACATGATAAACCGGCATGACTTGCCGAGTAATACTTGCTAATTAACAAACATCGATTTTCAATTTTGAATTCGTAGGGCCCAAGGTTAACTGGAAAAAACTGAATATATCCGGATCATCGAACTAGCCTCTCTAGAGTATCTTGAGAATACCTATGAATACCTGAAAATTTCATATCCTTCCCAAAGCGTTTTCAAGATATTGTCTCGGGGACCTTAGATATACACATAATGTCTTTCAGCTTAAATCCTTTCTCTCGGTCAAAATCATAAACTTACTTGGCCCACCTACCCTCCTATACTCCCTCAAAGTTTTAACTTGATTTCTTAAGTCATTCCCTAGATACTATAGATGATTTGAAAAATCTGTCACACATATCGTCCTGCGATTTAACCAGGTAAAGTTGCGGCTCCCAGAATAATCTTTTGGGAAACTCTAGATGAATAATCCGTAAGACTAAATCGAAATACAACTAACAAGGGGCAACAAGTTTTTGGCCTATTTTAAGACCACCTTCCCCCAATTCCATCTAACTTTTTGATTCTCTTGTTCCAAAGAAAGTCTTCGCAAATTTTGAGCTAATCAAACATCAAAAATCGATAAAGAAAGAAAAACAAAAATCGAACATGCCCCGCTTTCCCATTATAAAAATCTATACGTAAGAAATGGCAATTATATGTATAATCTACAAACCTTGTCCCAGGGAATGTGGGTGTTATTTTAAATACATTCTTAGACCACACGACAAATGAAACTCAGAGAGGAAAGAAACTAACAAAATGAAAAATAAAATCAAAAAGGGTTGAAAAACGAGGATTTTGTCAGCCAGTGGCGAACCATGAAGAAGAAGAAATAAGCACATATTTCGACAAGGACCTCCGCCAAGTCGTCCTCAATGCTAAACAAAAAAGAACACAAATAAAGAAAAAAAAAGCGAAAATCTAACCTTTTGAAGTTTACCTCACAAAGACAGAACAGACATCTCATTTAATACAACCCTCATAAGAGGGTTTCTTTTTCTTTCTTTTTCTTCTTTTTAGTACCTTTCTTCAGCTTAGTACCTTAAACAATCCCTGAGACATTGCTAATGCACAATTTTGACAACCTGTCAGCACATATTGTCTTTTGACCTATCTTTCTACTTTACTATGCATCAATAATAGGTACAGTAGAAATTTTTAGAGCAAAATCATTTATTTTTCTGTATTAGGGATAAAAATTGTTAAGCACTGTCAACAAACCCTACCAAACTGGGCGTATGGAGGGGAGGGCAGAGGAGTACAGATGCCCCCCCACCTACAACTTAAAATATAAACTAGGTTGAAAAGTCAATAGAAAAAAGGAAGATGGCTATAAAAAACAGTTAATAAGAGGTAGAGGGTTGAAAAATCTGTAAATAAACAGCTGGAATTTAATTTTTGATCGTTTTTTAGATAATATCCCCTAAAAGTGATTACGTGGGAGGACCTTTCCATAGAGGATGTTTCCTTGGGGGACTGGACATTTCTATGAAGGGGGCGCCATATTTCCCAGAACTATTTAAAAAAACGATCTGAAATCAAACAAAAAAAAATATTTTCAGCTGAAAGTAAAAAGCAACATTAAAACTTAAAACGAACAGAAATTATTACGTATATGAGCGGGTTCGCCCTCTAGTCAGTACTTTGCTCTTTATGCCAAAGTTTTTTTAGGGCTTTCAAAAGATCTATCTATTCTAATTAAACGGCCTTTGTGATTCAGGGATTTGTGATTCAGAAAAATTTGAACTTTAGCGCAAAGAGCGAGGTACTGACTGGGGGGCGAACCCCCTCATATACGTAATAATTCTTGTTAGTTTTAAGTTTTAATGTTGCTCCTTACTTTCAGTTGAAAAAAACTTGTTTTTTTTTATTTAATAATACCAAGCACCAGTTTGATTGACTTTAAATGTAAAAGAACATAAACAATACACTAGAGCATGAAGTAAAAAAAAACACGATGTGATGTCAAAGCTCAAGATTTACGTATATGTTTTAACACTTTACATGCAATATCTTTTCTGTGTTTTTGTGAATTTCTCCCTGTCTCGTAAAAGAAATTTCTCGAAATAAGGATAGCTTAGTGATAGAGATGAAACATTCAGGTATTATTGGAGATATGAGGGTGGAAATTGAGGCGAGAGGAATTCAAATTTTGTGGTAGGTATGGGCGTACGTAGCTCCTCGTCTAAAGGGAGGGGACAGCCGATTCTGTGATGAAGGGCAGGGGGGCGCTGAAATTATATTGGCAACTCACAAAACCTTACATTGGCAGCAAGTTCTATCAAACCTATGAAATCTTTATTAATAAGTAATCATAAATAAGCTTCAGCATAAATCTTCTTGGACTAGAGCTAAACATTTCTAAGATATTACGGATAATTGCTTCTTATTTGACTTTCATTCTGTCATTCCAGCTGTTTATTTACAGATTTTTGAACCCTCTACCTATTATTAACTGCTTTTTTAGCCATCTTCCTTTTTTCCAGTGCCTTTTCCCCCTTTTTTCGAAAATAAGGCAAATTTTTTCAGGCTCGTAACTTTTGATATGTTAGACTAAATTTGATGAAACTTATATATTTGAAATCAGCATAAAAATCCAATTCTTTTGATGTATGTACTGGTATCAAAATTCCATTTTTTTAGAGTTTTGGTTACTATTGAGCTGGGTCGCTCCTTACTTTCAGTTCGTTACCACGAACTGTTTTTTTACCAAGTTTTAACGTCTCCAGGGAATCAACTGAATCAATGGTGACGAAATCAAGGAACAAAAAAAAACACTCAAGAAATATATAATTTGGGCTACATATTTCCACAAAAAGGATAGGATGGGGGGGGGGAGGTAAGATAAAGAAGAAGGATCTTATCAATCGTAAAATAGTTCTGAGAATGATAGTCGTCCCTGAAAGAAAAATAACTTCACAAATTTATTATAATGACTATTTTGTCTTTATTGTGAAATACAAGTGTGTCATATTTTTCGTCGGAACTACGTCTTACATCTAGCAATGAAATGTGGATGATTCTCAAGAAAGTAGATGTCTTCAAGAGAATATTGTAGAGCAATCTTTTTTGCAAGTTTTGTCAAATTAAGTTCAATTAGATGACAGTATTGAAAACAGTTCTCTACCGACAATTTAGTACGAGTTTTACACATCTTTACATGCTTATTAAAAATCCATTAACGATTCTAACCCTTTTTACAGTCTACCTGGTAATAGAAAGAATAATGAAAAGTAAAAACAAACGTATCTGTACATGACAAGCTAAGATAGAAAGGAAAAAAAAATGTTTATTTTTGAAGGACGCAATAAAAAAGGGTATAGGATAATTCAACCCTCAAGATTATCTTGCAAAGTAAATAGGCAGCAACACCAGGATTTGAACCCCTGTCCTCACACAAAAGGGATTATATGTCTAGCACACTAATTTTGACCCTACTTTGGTACAAAATTAGGAAATAGCTAATTGACATGGACTTCTGAAAAGCTATATGAAAATTGTCCTAGTTTTAGAGGTCGCATTGCCACGTGATACCACACTTGCCTCTAAACGTTAAGTTAAACAGTCCACACAAAAAGAAGGGATGGTTATCCCCCATCGCGTTGTTGAATTCATGTTTCAGGAAAGTTAATACTTTCGTTATCTTTGAAATTTCATTTTTTGGGGGAAGGGATTCCGGAAACTCGAAAATTTGGAGTTTTTTGGGCCAAATTTACCTGTGCGTTTTTTCCTATCAAGATACGATTTCACTTCTTGTATCTCTTCAGCTGGAGGAATATATCTAAACCATGCAAGTGATTAGGCAGTAAAATAGAATTTTTCTCCACAATTATTTTAAAGTACTTTTATGGTGAAGTGAAAGATTGTATTTACAGTATACTATTTGGCGGCTTTTATGTAAATCGGATTATTTTGATAAGATCCTTTTTAGTTACTATATTTCTAAATTTGTTTTTGCCCTTGCCCAGTCGGCTGTAATAATTAGAAGTGAGACATATGCCAGGTTTGTAACTTTTCAGGAAAGCCAAAAAAACAGAAAAAATTTGTCAGCTGTGGTCGTTCTGAAGGATGAAGCTAATAACAAGACCTGAGAAAACCCATTAACCACACTACGCTTTCTAGGCGTCTATTAAAACTGTCCACTCATTAAAATGTCAAAGGTTTTCGTTCTAAGAGGTCCCTATAGTCATAGTTATTCTTCAAAATGACTCTGTTTCCATGGTTCTGATGCGTGAAGTCGAATACCCAATCCCCAGAGTAATTCGGTCCGAGTGTCCATATTTTGTCATAGTCTTAACTTCATGCTTATCTTTTAACGTCACTTCATTAACTTGCACCACTTTTATCAATATCCCACCCCATCAAAAATTGCAGCCTCATTGATGTTGTCATATGATGTGTTCCCTTCGCTTACTTTTCTTTCCTAGTAAGATGCTTGACGAAAATTAATGCATAAATTTGCCGTTGCGCTGTTGTCCTTATCCAGTTGGACTGCCCCTTATTTAAAGACAAGGTCGTATCCAGAGGGGGAGGGTCAGGGGGCTTGACCCCCTCCCCCCCCCAAACTGTTTGTTCGACTCGTAGACTTTCAAATATATTTTACCTGTAAAACGACCCCTCCCCCCCCCAAAAAAAAAAAAAGATATATATTATTGATTTCCTACAGTAGAGACGAAGAAAAAAATGTTGTCCATGTAGAATCATGTTTTAGTATCTTTCACTGAAACAAATAAAAAGAGGCAAAAAATATCAATTTCGAAAAATAGTCCATTCGAAGCTCAGATAAGACACTGACTGTATAAGTCCTTGTTTCAATCAACCAAAAAAGGAAATATCACCATTTTATGTCATAAATAAAGCAATGAAACAATCAAGCATTGAGTGAAAAACATTGTTGATTCTTCAGTGTCTGCAACATCAAATCGGACATCTTGACATGGATCTATTTCACTAGCACTGTCCATTTCTATATCATAGGTGTTGCAGTCAGTTAAAAGGGCATTGGCTTCTTCCAAAGATACCTCAAAATCAAGATGGATTATTCATTTTAAATTAAATATGGCACGTGAATGCGGGGAAGTAACAACAAACACTGACAGGGAGGTTAAGATTGTCATCTTCATCATAAATGGAGGGCAACTAGGCCCCCTCCAACGCTCTTTTTTTTCCCAAAGTCACCTAATCAAAATTTTGAGACAGTCATTTTGTTCAGCATAGTCGAAGATTTAATAAACATCTCTTTGATGATGACTTAATCCCCAAGGGCTGCAATTTATGAACTTTGCCCATTGTTTACATATAGTATTGGTTAATGGGAAGTATACATACGTTTTCAGGGGGAATTTTTTTCTAGTGGGGGGGAGGAGGAGCTGCCGGGGGAGCACATTTTTATGGAGGATGTGAACTTGGGGGATAAGACATGTCAGTGAAGGGGGTGTCGTATTTCTCAGCATTATTTAAAAAACGATCAGAATTTTAATAAAACAAGTTTTTTCAACTGAAAGTAAGGAGCATCATTAAATATTAAAACGAACAGAAAAAATGACGTAGATGAGCGGGGTCGTCCCCAAGTCAATACCTCACTCTTAAAGCTAAAGCTTTTTTTTTAGCACTTTCAAATGAGCTATCTATTCTCATTAACCGGTCTTGATGATTCAGTGGTTTGTGATTAGAACAAAATTGAAACTTTATGTAAAGGGCGAGGAATTTACTTTGGGGCGAACTCCCTTATATACGTAATAAAAACATACGAATATAGATGTTCGTTACGTAAGATACGTCAGAACAAAATATCGAGATTTCCATTCAGCCAAAAAAAACTAAAATTAATGGTCAAATTTTGTTCGATTTATTTACGTACGGTGAGCCAAAATCAAAGCTGCATTAACTCCAAAATGTTCAGAAATTAAATAAAAAAAACATGTTTTTTAAACTGAAAGCTAGGAGTTACATTGAAATTTAAAACGAACAGAACTCATTCCGTATATGAAAGGGGTCGTCCCCTTCGTAACGCCTTGCTCTGAACGCTAAAGTTTGACTCTGTCTTATAACTTTATTTTTTAAAACAATAAAAAACTTTAGCATAAAGATTGAGGCGTTGAGGAAGGGACTTTCATATACGGAATAATATCTGCTCGTTTTAAGTTTTGATATCGCTCCTTACTTAAAGTTAAAAAAACTTATTTTTTTTATTTAATGAATCTAACAAATTAGTTACTTGGCTACTCGCATACTCGTGTTGAAAGGCTGATCTATAGCAACATCTTGGGTTGGGGGGGGGGGGCAAGGTTAAAAGGGTGCCAAAAAATTACCAAATTGAAAATTTTATTTTTAAAAAAGGTAAAAAAAAGAAAAAACAAATCAAGATGCCAGAGAAATCTTGGTAGGGGGGGGGGAGTTGGTTTTTTCCCTGCTTCCACCCTGGATCCGATGCCATTCGGTGTGTTTCCATTTTAATCTTATGAAACCATAGAATCATGTCAAACTGTCAGATAGTTCTTTGGCACGATCTTACATTACAACTTCCCACAAATGTAGGCCTATCATTGCTTCTTAATGGAAAAGAAACTCCGGAGTTGTTGATTTGATCACAACTTAGGATAAGATTTGGCAATTATGTTGCATGACGTCTTAGACGTAAAAATTATATATGACACCCGTCAAGTGCGTATCCTTTGCTGGTACGTTTCCTCCAGCGTTTATATAATTATATAAACTCTGGTTTTTACTAATTCGGCAAGTTTTCCCCTTTGGGTTTATGATTTTATTGCTGTTTTACCAGCAAGGAATGAATCTTCATGCAGCACAGCAGCAGAACTATTTATACCGAACTCGCGCAATGTGATATTGTATCACTTTTAGAGAAAATTTTCACTATTCTTTGTTATATATAAATTTCTGCTGTGATAGAGAGTGGTTTAATTAAACAGATATTAAAAAATGATTTCTCTTTTTACAGAAATTAAATGTACAAAAAGCGATTTTTAATATTGTTATATAGCATGCTTGGGCACCGCCAAGGGAAGACAGGAGGGTCATGCCCCCTTCTGAAAATTTGGGCCTGTAAAATAGTTATAAAAAAATGCAAGACTTATGGTAGCCTACCTCTAGACAAACGCCATCAAAGTAAAGATTAAATATTCTTAAATAGAGTAATTTGAAATGCAATTTGAAAAGATCCCTAGTTGAAAGTTCCTGTCATAAATATAATAAACATAAAATTATTATCCAAGATTTTTTTAACCAATATTAAATTTGCTATGTTTTTCTTTGGAAGGTATTTATATTTCGGGGTAGGATGGTTTATGGAGCTAGGACATACTAAGGCAAAGAAAACTTCTCATTTTAAGATATATGTTACTATGGCAAATCTTTTTAAAACTTTATTTTTTCGTCTTTCGACATAGAGGGTGTGAAAGGAAAGTTGAGACATGAGGCAAGAAGGGATTTATTTAACCATCGTAATTTTAATGTAGAAAACAACTCTAGGCACATGTCCAGAAGAAGTATATCTTCTAAAAGATGTGCTGTTAGATAAGATTTGACAAAAAATGAAAGACCTCATTTGGCCTACCTCTAGACTACCTCTATAACAGTAAAGATAAAATATAATTGAATAGAGTCATGCGACACCTTATTAGAAAGCTCCTGACATAAAGATTTTAAATACTCAAGTCTTATCCAATGGTTTTTGAACCAAGTTTGAATTTGCCATGTTTTTCTTTGGGAGGTAGCCTACTTATATTCAGGGGTAGGGGGGTTTATGGAGGTAAAAAATTCCTAGGCAAGGAAAACTTCTCCATTTAAGATATATGTTACTATAATAAAACTTTTTAAGAATCATTTTTCTTGTTTTGACAAGGAGGGTTTGAGAGGAAAGGGGAGATGGGAGGCAAAAGAGGATTTGTGTGACACTTTTAGGTATAATGTAGAAAACAACGCTAGAAACATGTTCAGAAGAAGGATAGCTTTCAAATGATGTGCGGTTTGATAAGCTTTGACAAAAAATGAAAGACCTCATTTGGCCTACCTCTAGACTACCTCCATAACGGTGAAAATAAAATATAATTGAATGTGGTCATGCAACACATCATTTGAAAGCTCCTGACAAAAAGATTTTAAATATCGAAGTCTTATCCAAAAGTTCTTTTTAACAAAATTTGAATTTGCCATGTTTTTCTTTGGGAGGTATTTATATTCAGGGATAGGGGTTTTATGGAGCTAGGGCATTCCAGGGCAATTAAAACTTCTCTATTTAAGATATATCTTACAATAACGAATCTCTGTACGAGTTTCCATTTTCTTTGTTTTGACTTGGAGGGTTTGAGAGGAAAGGGGAGATGGGAGGCAAAAAAGGATGTGTGTGGACCTTTTAGGTTTAATGTAGAAAACAACGCTAGAAACATGTTCAGAAGAAGGATAGCTTCCAAATGATGTACTGTTTGATAAGCTTTGACAAAAATTGAAAAACTCCATTTGGACTACCTCTAGACTTCCTCCATAGCAGTAAAACTAAAATTTAATTGAACAAAGTCATGTGACACCTCATTTTAAAGTTCCTGACATAAAAGCTTTAAATATTCAAGTCTTATCCAATAGTTTTCGAACCAAATTTGAACTTGCCATGTTTTTCTTTGGGAGGTACTTATATTCAGGGGTGGGGGGTTTATGGAGCTAGGGCATTCCTGGGCAATGAAACCTTCTCTATTTAAGATATATCTTACTATAACGAATCTCTTTACGAATTTTTATTTTTCTTGTTTTAACATGGAGGGTTTGAGAGAATAGTGCAAATGGGAGGCACAAGAGGATTTGTGTGACCCTATTAGGTTTGATTTACAAAAAAACGCTAGGAACATGATCAGAATAAGGGTAGAGTTCAAACGATGTGCTGTTTGATAAGCTTTGACAAAAAATGAAAGACCTCATTTGGTCTACCTCTAGACTACCTCTGTAATAGTTAAGATAAAATATAATTGAATATAGTCATACGACGCATCATTTGGAAGCTGCTGATACACAGATTTTAAATATCCAAGTTTATCCAATGGTTTTTGAACCAAATTTAATTTTGCCTTGTTTTTCTTTGGGAGGTAATTAGATTTAGGGGTTGTGGGTTTGTGGAGCTAGGGCATTCCTTGGCACTGACAACTTCTCTATTAAGATATATCTTACTATAACGAATCTCTTTACGAATTTTCATTTTTCTTGTTTTGACATGGAGGGTTCTAGTGGAAAGGGGAGATGGGAGGCAAAAGAGGATTTGTGCGGCCGTTTTAGATTTGTTTCAGAAAACGACACTAGAAACATGTTCAGAAGAAGGGTAGCTTTCAAATGATGTGCTGTTTGATAAGCTTTGACAAAAAGCAAATAACCTCATTTGGTCTACCTCTAGACAACCCCCATAACAATAAAAAATAAAATATAATTGAATATAGTCATGCGACACATAATTTGAAAGCTCCTGACATAAAGATTTTAAATATCTAAGTCCTATGCAATAGTTTTTGAACCAAATTTGAATTTGCCATGTTTTTCTTTGGGAGTTACTTATATTCAGGGGGAGGGTGGTTTATGGAGCTAGGACATTCCTAGGCAAGTAAAACTTCTCCATTTAAGATGTATGTTACTATAACAAATCTTTTTACGAACTTTCAATTTTCTTGTTTTGACATGGAGGGTTTGAGAGGAAAGGGGAGATGGGAGGCAAAAGAGGATATGTGTGGTCCTTTTAGGTTTAATGTAGAAAACAACGCTAGAAGCATGTTCATAAGAAGGATAGCTTTCAAATAATGTACTGTTTCATAAGCTTTGACAAAAAATGAAAGACCTCATTTGGCCTTGAAAGCTCCTGACATAAAGATTTTAATTATCCAAGTTTTATCCAATAGTTTTTGAACCAAATTTAAATTTGTCATGTTTTTCTTTGGGAGGTACTTATATTCAGGGGTAGGGGGGTTTATGGATCTATGACATTCCTAGGCAATGAAAACTTCTCCATTTAAGATATATCTCACTATAACAAATCTCTTTAGGAATTTTCATTTTACTTGTTTTGACAAGGAGGGTTTGGGAGGAAAGGGGAGATGGGAGGCAAAAGAGGATTTATGGGGCCGTTTTATGTTTGATGTAGAAAAAAAACATTGAAACAAGTTTATAATAAAGATAGCTTTTTAATGATTTTCTGATTGATATCTTTTGAATAAAAAATTAAGCAACAAAATTAGTTTGCCTCCACCTCAATAGGCCTAACAGTTAAAATAATATTTTTTTTAATATAGTCATTTAACACCTCATTTGAAAGCTCCTAACAAAGGAATTCCAATTAACAGTGAAAAATTCTGTCAAAAAAAATATTTCAGTCATTAATTTTAAGTTCAAGCTTATATTTGTACTTTTAAGTAAAATATCAAAAACAGCAAAAAAAACTCAAAAACTTAGTATCAGTTGAGAGCCGTAAGTGTCAGCAGTTTTTTTTAAGGATAATTTTTATTTTCAGAGCTATAGGGTAAGCAATTTCAGGACAGGGAGATAAACCCGGAGATGGGAGCCAGGAGATAACTTCATCCTGGTAAAAGAAGAGGGCCAAATAGTACCAACTGAATAGCCCGCGTGCTGTGAAATAGAAGATGAAGAAGAAGATAATATAAGAAATAGGATAATTATACATTCTTCTTCTTCCAATTCACAGCAGGCGAATTATACATAATATACAGAAGAAGAATTATACATATTTTAAAGTAAGAATTGTTTTCTTAACATGTCTCCTTATGAGATGACACAAGGCTAAATAAATACCCCCACCTCCCCCTTAATGTGCAAATATAGCCTATAACCTACCATAAATTGGTATATATAAGGGTAGGGATAAAAATCATTTCTGATGTAAATGAATGTTAAATTTCCATACAAGATGTAATTCTGACTAAAGAGGTAAGATTGTTTTGTAGTAATCTGAATAATAGGTTTACCTACCTCAACTCCTGCTCTTTCTAGAAATTTGTCTAGTTCACATTACAGGTCCTATTGAAGGCCTATTGAAATTTTGACAAAACCACATTTTATTTTAATTTTTAAATATCAGTTTCTTTTTCTCTGGCTTTGGTTTGGACATCCACCACATGGCTAATATGGGAGTAAAGTTCATTTGTGATGCAAATGGATGTTATATTTAGATTGAGGATGCAATTCTAGGTATATATTTGCACATTAGAGGGGTGGGGGTATATATTCTGTGAATATATAGGTTCTAAGAAATTCATGAATTTCTTAGAAAAACTGGAAAAACAAGGAAAGAAGAAAAGATAAAGGTTCTCCCCCTGCAAAATGTGCTAACTAGGGTCATTCTGCATATTATATAGTAAGAATTGTCTTCTTAATAAGGTTCCTTATCTCCAGCTGGACTCCTAGCCTAGGCTTAAAATACTGGTTGGCTGGTTGGCTAATTTAAAGATTTATATATATATATATATATATATATATATATATATATATATATATATATATATATATATATATATTTTTTTTTTTTTTTTTTTATATATATATATATATATATATATATATATATATATATATATATATATATATATATATATATATATATATATATATATATATATATATATATATATATATATATATATATATATATATATATATATATATATATATATATATATATACATGCTAGCAATATTCTTTAAGGATTCTTATGCTCAGGTACATGCCTATTATGTTTTTCTTTTATTGTTTATGTAACTGCTTGGTTTAATCCCTTGTAGAGGTAAAGAAAATGTTGGAACCAAAGAAACTTTTCAATTTCTTTAGACAAATATGTTGGCCTGACAAAATGCCATTATTGTTTTGCTGTTTTTTAATAATAATTTTCTGTATAAAAATAATTTTTCCTAGTCTACATTCTAAAGCATAAAATACCACAATATGGAGGCTTACCATAGATTAGAATTATAATATTTGTATGAATTTTTCTTTGAACAAGAAATATAGAGCTAAAAGAGTTCCTGATGTTATTTTGCTGTTTTTTCCATGCTTTGTCTTCTTTTTTTAGGTGCATTGCACTTTCTGTTTTTCTTTCCACTTCTGTTTATGCTTTTCAATATTCTAGGGATTGCACCAATAATTATTAATCATGGATCCATGCAAAAATCATGCATGTGACATCCAAATCTGTCTTAAAGGTAGGATTTTTTAGTTCAACCAAGTCCAGTAGGCATACTATGTATTGATTTTGAGTTTTTGTGTTATCTGTTGGAAAAATGTATAGGTTTGTAACAAGCTGGTACAAAAGTGGGATTAGAAAAAATGAGTCAATCCCCTCAGAACTATTTTACCCCCCCCACCCCCATCCCACCCCAGGAATAAAATAAGGTGTTAGTAACAAAAATTCTACAAAAAGGGAAGTTCTGTTGTCTTAATTATTTTCAAATCAAAATCTACTACTACTACTAACAACTCATCACAGCACCAAGCCACCTGAGGCCAACATAGCTACGCACGCTCCTCCTCCACCCCAATCTATTCAAAGCCTCCCTTTTTACACCCGCCCACGAAGTTCCCATTTCCTTTAAATCTTTCTTTATGACGTCCTCCCACCCCAGACGGGGACGACCTGCTTTCCGTTTAGCCCTAGATGGTTGGCCAAAAAGAACAATCTTCGGCAATCTGTCATCCTTCATTTGCACAACATGCCCTAGCCACCTCAACCTTTCTTTCATTATAGCCCTAGAAAGCAGTATTGAACCACATTTTCTGTATAGCCTATTGTTTGAAATATAGTCAATCACCCAGGTACCCAGAACAATCCTTAGGCAATTTCTCTGGAAAACATATGGCAAATCTTCACCCGCTTTTAGGAGCGTCCATGCTTCAGAGCCATGTTTGACCACTGTCATCACTGTAGCTTCTAAGATTCTTCTTCTTCTATTTAACAGCAGGCGGGCTTTTCAGTAAAACTATTTAGCCCTTTTCCTTTTGCTTCACTCTGTGGGCTACAGAGCTACTGGCTTGATTGCCTCATATTTATTAGATATATTCAGATATCTTTCAGCAGATATTTCGACTCTAGGAGTTCAAATATAAGATGATAGATGTCGATTTCTATGCTCTATGTGCAGGTATAGTTGGCTAGGCTCTTGGCTGATAGTGGGATTTTGTGGTGTTTGAAGTATTTTAACAGTTTAGAAAGCAAGGTATATTGTGCAGACGTCAGCATATTACATTCAAATAGGCAATGGTTAATTGTTTCATTATTCATATTACAATGCCTGCAAAGAGGGGACAGGGGAATTGAAACACTTGAACTAGAAAGCTTATATGAGAATGCAAGGAAATTTAGTCCATTTGTTCCAGAACGAATTCTATGATAAATTTTAGAAAGATACTTATTGGGAAAGGGGGAAAGGATAGGATTAATCTTATTAAAATTAATATCTAATAGCCTCCATCGGTAAATATCTCTAATTGGGATTGGTCTCCCTCTTGGCTGGTCAATATTTATAGCATTGTTTGCTATTTCATCAACCTGATGATTACCACTTATGCCAGAGTGGCTAGGAATGTACTGAAAGTAAGTTTTTATGCCACTTGAAGCAAGATTATCAATAATACTGAGACAATGATAAGTGTCAATGTCCAACTTGTATTGAGGAGCTGAGGCCAGCAACTCAAAGCTTGATAAAGAGTCGGAATAGATGATAATATTATTCGAATTTTCAATCAAAGATTGGTTTTGCTTAAGGTGTTCTAATGCCATGATTATGGCATTAAACTCAGCAGACATTATAGATAAATTGTTAAATAATCTCTCGCCCATTGCAATTTTCAGGTGAGGAAGGAAAACACCACTTGCAACCTTATCATTCATTTTTGACCCATCAACAAATATTTGGAAGTGATTTTTATAGGTAATTGTATTAAGTTCTGCAAATTTTTTCTGAACAAAAGCAATGGGGGTTAAATCTTTATTCCATTTTGAAAATTCAGTATTTATTATGGGAAATGACCAATTCCATGGAGGGGATTGGGGGAAAGTAGGTGCAATAGACTTTGCTGGTACAGGGAACTTCTTTTGAATATTGGCATACTCATCTGCAATACCTCTATACATGGCTGGATTTCCTAACCAATTATGTAATATGTGTGAGCTATTTGATTCAATTTTTGTAAGATGTTTTATCAAGAGAAAGCTACGTCTCTCCCTTATTGTTGTTAATCCACTCTCCATAAGCAGAAACTTGGTGCTTGTGGGTTTCATAAGACCAAATATGAGACGTATTATATCATTTTGTGTTATTTAAATTTTTTGCATCTGGGTGCACCATAGACAATGAGCCCATAGCCAATATGGGGTCTTATATGTGATTTATAAAACTGGAGTAAGGTTTTCTCCTTACAACCCCAGGGTGTGGAAAGAAGTCTTTTTAGTATATTTGCTTTTCTATAACATTTTTTTATTGTGTTTGAAATGTGGAGGTGGAAATTAAGTTTTTGGTCAAGCATGAGACCTAGGTAATTAATATTATTATCTTCTGGAATAGTCGTTTTATTTAGAGTTAGTTTTGCATTAACATGGTTTCGCTTCCGGTGAAATTGGATTATTTTTGACTTGGTGGGTGTAATGGGTAAATCTGAATGTTGAGAGAATTTTTAAAACTGGAAAAGTAACTTTTGCAGATTTGACTTTGCTATCTCAAAGGTATTGCCAGATGACCATAGAACCAGATCATCAGAATATTGTAGATTCGTATGGGGTAGGTTCATGTCCCAGAGATATAGGGCAAATAGGAGGCAACTGAGGACTGCTCCCTGAGGTAGGCCTTTGGATATTGTCTTTTGGAGTTTAGAGGCTGAACCAACACAAACAATGAAACTTCGCACTTCTATGAAGGATTTAATAAAGGATACTAGCTTAGGAGGTACTCCAAGGTTTGCAAGTTTATTTAAAAGGATTTGGTGGTTCACATTGTCATATGCACCTTCAAAATCTAGGAAAGCTGCTACTAGGATATTATTTTTTGAGAAAGATTCATTTATTGCATTTGTTAGCAAAATGAAAGCATCTGTTGAGGAGTGGTATTTCCTGAATCCAGTTTGAGTGTGTGGGATCATGTTATTTCTCTCAACAAACCAGAGGAGTCTGTGATATATCATTTTCTCCATTATTTTCCCCATAACAGGTGTAATCATTATGGACTTATAAAACTCAGGGTTATTTTTTGGTTTATTGTTCTTTGGGATTGGTAGGAGGGACGAACATTTCCAAATATTGGGGAACTTAGAAGATGCCCAAGCATGATTATAACAATTTAGCAGTTCATGTTTGTATGAAGGTGTGAGATTCTTTATCCATGTAGGGTGTATATTGTCATAGCTGCTGCTAGTTTTGGACCTAATATGATGTATTGCATTATTCTGTTCCTGGATTGAAAATGGATTAGTTATGTACTCGGATCCTGGGCGTGGTTGGTAACTAGGGTTCATAGGAATTGTGGACAGTTTGCTTTGATTATTTGATGTTTGCTTATTAACAAAAAGAGTTGCAAATAGGTTAGCCTTTTCAATATCATTGTCATAATGGGTATTATTATGTATAAGCTCATACAGGAGTGGGTTGGGGGAAGTCTTTTTCCCACATATGTGGCTTATGACTTTATGTATAATTGGCTCATGTGTTTCTCTGGAGAGATTATTTGCAAAATTATTCCAGTGTTTATATTTAGCATCTATTATAGTCCTTTTTAGATTAGATTCTGCTTGTAATTTTTTTAAATATGTAGTAGGTGTTGGTTTTTTTATGAATTCTGTCCTAGCTGCCTTTTTTATCCTCCAATTATTTAGGCACTCATTTGTCCACCATGCTTTAGGAATTTGTTTAGGGAATGTTTTCTTAGGTGTTATCCTGGGGATAGCATGATTAGCTGTATTTATTAGTAAAGATGTCAATGCTTCAGCATGTGTGTCCACTGTTGTGTTAGAAATGCATGAACTTTGGGTGAAACTTGTAATTTCATCATTTAACTTATTTTGGAACATAGACCAACTTGCTTTAGCGCTAATATATTTGGAGGTGTGAGATGAAGTTTCAGCAGGTTCATTTAGGGAGCAAACTATACCACAGTGGTCTGTACATAGACTATCAATTTTATTTATGTAAATTTTGTTTAAAAAATTTAAAGACACAATTTGTAGGTCAATTGTGGAGAATTTGCCACTTTTGGGGTTAAAATATGTATTCAGGTTTGGAGGGGTAGCAACAGCTAATTCATTATTATTTGAAGTCATATGCTCAAAAAATTTACCAGCTTTATTTGCTGGTTTATTCCCCCACAAAAGGCTGTGGGCATTGAAATCACCACAAATAATTATATTTTTTAATATATTAGAATTATTTATATAATTAAAGAAATCCTTGGCATCTGAAGTTTGGCCATTAGGGTTATAAAAGCTTTTTATGTAGGTTTTAAATTATTCAGTCAAATACTTATACCAATTTACTCAACATCATTTTACAAATCTGGAAAATTGATGACAAAAAATTTTATATTATTATTAACTAATAAAGATACACCACCTCCTTTTCTCTCTGAAGATCTATCCTTTCTCAGGATAGTATATTCCGGAGACTTAATTTGTTGTTTTTTGGTTAAATGAGTTTCCTGGTGGCAAGCAATATTAATGGAATTATTATTCATAAATGATATTAGTTCATTTAGCTTATTTTCTGTGAGTGATCTTACATTCCATTGGAGTATTGATAAACGGTGGGTTGTTGATTTAATCTTCATATGACGGTGTATCAATGTTCAGCTTTGTTAAAAGTAAAGCAAGATATTTTTTTGCTTGAATGAGCATATCATCTGGGATGTAGATTTTTGCCGATTCTGCAATAATTTTTGTTTTCTGTAGTTGATGTATGCTCATGGCCTGAACTGCATTACAGTTTAGAATGAATATGCATATATTTGGGGATTGCATTTTTGGTAGTGCATCCTGTTTGTTAGTTATGGGATTGATTCCTGGTAGTGTTTCTTGTTTGTTTCTTCTTGGGAGGGAGGGCCAGGCTTGCCTCATCTCCCTGGAAAACAAGGCTTGCTGGCTTGGTGATTCCTTCGGATCGGGATTTGAGCTAGTGGGCTTAGAAGATATTGTTTCATATGGGGTGCTTGATGCATTTGGGGCATTTGACTTGGGGGTGTTGGTTGGTTTCATTACAGTCTTTATTTGGTATTGTTGGGCAGCATTTGCTTCCATTGCTTCAAACGGGTATGGGATGGCCTTTTCTGTTGATATTTGGAGTGTTAGAGCTCTTTTCTTGTATGTAGGGCATAATGATTTATTTGTAGATTCATGTGGGCCTTTGCAATTGATGCATGTAGGCTGGGTGTTGTTGCAGGTTGTCAGCTCTTTAGGATGGAAAGATTTACAATTACTACACTCTTGGAGAATTTCATTGCATTTGTTTGTTGTGTGTCCCAGTTTGAAACACTTCTGACACTGAATAGGCTTAGGTTGGTATTCCTTGTGTGGTTTGATTTGCCCAAATAGGAATAATTTTTCTGGGATATCAATTTTATCCTTTAGTGTGAATAAGAAGGATCTACTAGTTTTTAGGCCAGTAGAGTTAGGTTTTCCAAGTTGGGTAACATCCTCAACTGGGATTGTGTCTCCAGCCCTATCTGAGAGGCCTTCTTTTAACTCCTGAGTAGATATCTCTGGGGGAGCATTACAAACTACAATTTTTGTTGGTGATTCTTTTGGGTTCCAATTAGATGCAATAATTGGGATATTCAGAAGGGATTTAAGGTTAATTATTGTATCTGCTGATTTCTGATCTTCTACAGCTATTAGCAGAGATCCATCACGGTTAATGTTAAGAGAGAACATTGATTTTAGCAATTAAAAAATTGCAACTCTTATTGCAGTGATCATTTTTATTTCAGAGGGGGTAGTGGGAGTAATTTTAAGGTAAATTCCTAAGTTTTTGGAGGGAGGACCTTGGGCAGGGAGAGGGAAAATGCTTTTAATTGGGGAGATTTTTTTTCTTTTTTTAGAGCTTCTAGAGAGGACCTCTTGAAACCCATTATCATCATTTATGGTTGCATTAGGACCTACAGTTATCAATGTCGTATTCTCCGAATTGGAGCTATCATTAGAACTTTCAGATAATGTGCTTGACCAGCCAGGAAGGGTATCATCCTCTATGGAATTTAATTTGGGATCTGGGGGGGACGTTTTTTTTGGAGGAATCCTGAACGTTGCCATTTGGACAAATCTTAAAAACAAAAATAACACTTAAAAAAGTATGGAAAATAGATGATGTAAAAACGTCTGCACTATAAAACGGGAAGGATAAACACCACAGTTTAGCCCTGAGGATGACTTGAGCAGGATAGGTTTGGTACAACTGCTGATTAGAAGCGATAATAATCACAAGAAAATATATTTCGATTTTCTTATAAGGTTGCGGTTGCTGTGACTGTAATTCTAATCTTGGTTTGCAGACTTATCTTCCTATTCTTCCAGACTTTTTTTTAACTGTGAAAAAACACCCAGAGCCTTGGGTATTCTACTTTTAATATCGTCACTGCTCGCACCATGTTGACTAATAAAACGCCAAATGTAAGCGAGTCTTTCCCCCTTATCAAACTTTTCATAAGCCAACTTAACATTTTCATCTTCACCTCTTCCAAGACTTAGGGATATGGTAGTTCAAACATTCATTTTCAAACCAATACTAGCAACCTGAACTCGCAAAACCTCTAAAACTTCATTCATTTTGCTCACACTTTCATCTAGGATGCTTAAATCATCAGAATAATCCAAGTGCAGGAGACTTTTTCCTCCCCATTTGATTCCGTGGTCTCCCATTGCCTTTCCCGTGTTTCTTAAAACAAAGTCCAACTAAATAATCCATATAAAGGGGCGTAGAACACAACCTTGCTTAACTCCTGATTTAATACAAAAACAGCTGCTAACCTCGTTTCCTACCTTTACCGCAGCAGTGTTATTCTCGGACATAACACTAATCACTTTAATGTATTTGTCTGGCATACCAGACAAGGATAAAACCTTTATTAAAGCTCCTCTATCAACAAAATCGAATGCTTGCTCATAATCTATAAAACTGAGGACAAAAGGTCTTAGAAAACTTAGGCACTTCTCAATTATTAACCTAAGAGTGTAAATTTGGTCAACACATCCTCTAACTTTTCTAAAACCGCACTGCTCTTCTCTTAAAACTTTGTCTACGGCATCTCTCAGTCTAAAAAGTATCATTTTACTAAGCAATTTGCTACCTACAGAGACCAGACTAATGCCTTGATAATTACCACATTCACTTTTATCACCTTTCTTATAAAGTGGCTTAATTAAGGTTTTCCTAAAATCGTTAGGTACTTCCCCTTTTTCAAAAATCATATTCATAATCTTCAATAAGTTATTTCTAACCTCAGAGCCACCATATTTAAGAAACTCATTTACTACCCTATTAGCACCTGGAGCCTTTTTATTCTTTAATCCTTTTAGTACTGTTGCTAATTCCTCCTCACAAAACAAATCTTCCTTCACATCCAAGGTATCACAAATTTTTTCATTTTCCTCTATATTTTTTCCTGCACCTCTATCTTGGTTAAGCAAGTTCTCAAAATGTTCGGCCCCTCTTGCTTTAGCTTTTTCCTTATCGCTAATTGCCACCCCATTCCTATCTTTAACTGGGACAAGTCCGGATTGACTACTACCTCTCAATTTGTTAACGTGCCAGTACAATATTTTACTATTATGTCATCTAGCTGCATCTTCCAGATCCTCGGCAATTTTATCCGTGGCCTCCACTTCACACCTCTTTAGTTCATATTGCAATGCTTTCTCCACTTTATTTACATTTCTTTTGTTTTAATACGATCTATCACTTAGATAATTCTTGTACAAATCCTTTCTCCTTTCTATTAAACATAAAGCTTTTTCACTCGTATCCTTAGCTGCAGTTCTTGCTTTCTTCCGTAAGACACCTTCAGCAACTTCACAAATTATTTTTCTAAAATTATTCCAGCCATCTTCCACATTATCAAATTTTAAACCCTCAAGTTTAGTATTCAACTGTTACTGGAAAGTTTCTCTCAAATTCTCATCCTGGAGTCTACTAACATCATAACTTCCCAGGAGGTAATTACCCTTCCGATATTTGAGCTTTAAATTAACCCTTGACACTACTAGATGGTGATCTTTACTTTTAACATCAATAACAGCACTCCTGTATACCCTAGTATCCTGTATTGATCCTGCCAGTCTTCGGTTTACTATAACATAATCAATAAGGTTTGCTGTCTTACCATCACGTGAATACCATGTTAACTTACGAGCCATTTTATGACCAAACACCGTATTGGTTATAACTAGATTGTTATACCTACGAAATTGCAAAAGTCTGTATCCATTACTGTTTTCTTTTCCTACACCAAATTTATCGAAGCGGGGATACCATCTATCTCTATTTCTACCAACCTGGGCATTAAAATCTCTCAGTAATAACATCATATTTCTACCTGGGACCTTGTCTATTTGCTCCTGTAACTGTAGGTAAAATTCATCTGCGTCACTAGTATCTCCGTCAGTCGGTTCTACAGGGGCGTATACTACTATAACTGATACCCTGAACTTTCTAGTCATAAAATGAGAAATTAGTATTCTATTATTAATACCTTCCCAGCCTAGACAAGACTTAGCAGCTTCCTTATTCATCATGAGCCCTACTCCCTGTCTATGTACCCCATCCTTCCTGCCTGAGTAAACAAATTCTATATGACCTAATTTCATGCTTCCTACCCCTGGGATAGGAGTTTCTGAAACTCCTATTAACTCCAGTTTGAATCTTCTGAATTCGTCAGTCAAAATGTCGATACGATAGTCATTTTTAATGTCGTAACATTCCAAGTTCCAATTTTCATGTTCTTTAAATCATTGAAATTATTTTTGCGTCAGGAAAAGCAATGATCCCGGATACCAGTGCAGGACGGGGATCACATATTTTTTCAAGTCTACACCGAAGTGCTTAAGCTGGCTTAGAACCAGACAGCAAGAAGTCCCTGGGACCTCCAGCATGACTGGAGGATTTGTGCAATCCTGGGCCCATCTTGGTCACAACATGGTTTTCAGCACTTGGTGATGCTCTTCTATCAACAAGAGTCGAAATGCTGCACAGACAGTCTCAAGCCTATTGCCTCTGACTCATTATATATTCATGCCTGCAAATATTATGCTACTACGAGGAGGTAACCCGTAACAGATAAATTAGCTAGGAAGAGGTTTTTCAGCCCGAAGACGCCCGTCAAAACATACCAAGCCCAGAAGAATTATCCATTAGTCAGAATCCCGTGCGAATGCTGTGTCGTTTACTAGGCTATAATTTCATCGAGGGGCGCCACTCCTCAAGTAGGAATAGAGTTGACTGCAAGTATTTCGTACTTAGTCCCGTCTTGGTTCCCTTGGTCTGTCAATAAATCCTTGTAAATGTTAGTTCATATTTTTTAATTGTGAATACCAAGTGGTTGTCTTAGATATTGAAAATGCTTCTCTGCCTTGCTCTACTTCAGTTGTTTTTTGTTTTTGTTTTTTTCTACATGTTCAATCTTGATAAATAGTGTGGTTAAGAATCTATGGGTAGCACATGGTAAAGTTTCGCCCAATAAAGGAAGATTTAATCAAAAAGGTCTCTGTAGTTTGTACCACAGTTTTAGTTCTTAGTCATTCTTTTCCATTTGGGTACTACCCATTTGTTTTTTAAAAAGCATTGTTGTACCCTACAAGTGGCATATTTCAGATAGTGTAAATTTTAGCTTCATGTACCACAATGGTACCAAAACAATAAATTGTTGGATAGGTTTGACCTTATTGACATATCATCTCAAATAAATGATCTTACTGATGCTTTATGTGTGAGAGCCTATTATTTCTGAATGTGGTTTTCTGGTGTTGTTGGATCTAAAAACGGAATGTTTTTGGATCTAAAAACATTATGTATATAATGTATAATATACATATGCTTATATATTAAGAGAACCTAATCTTTTCTACAAATGGTACTGTCAAAAATTAAAGACATCTGAATTGTATCTTTGCATACATTAGGATTTACAATAGACAGAAATGACTATATTTCAAAATTGGATAAAGCTGGTTTAAAACAGTAGCCTCAAAAAAAAAATTGATTTCCAGAAACGTTCAGCTTTGTTATTGGCCACATTTTGGCATCAACATAATTCTAAATTTAATCTAGATTTCTAAATGTTATTTGGGAAACAATGAACTAATTTCCCTTTTTAAGAGAGCAAGAGAGGGGAAAAATCGGTTTTCTGTGAGCTGTAGGCTGTGCACTAATTTACCGGTTCTTTAAAATGAAGGTTCTATCTTAATTTTCTGTGTTATCAGGCACTCACGCGCATATGTAAAGCTAGCTCAATAGCCTGTCAGATGACTGGCAATATATAAGAAACAGAATATTACTCTTTTGAGAGGACTGAAGGGAATTTTCTTCCCTTCCCCCAAACCAAAAATCAACTGATGTATTTACAGGGTTTCTTACAAGTTTGGTATTGGGGTAGAAGTAAGAAAATTCACAATGAAATTAATGTCATAATAGCTTAAGCCTTTTCTTTGATTTTCTTTAGTTTTTACTGGTCTCTTCCCTGTTTGATATGTTGCATAAAAAATTACCTGAGATTTTGGTTGATGTATTTGAAAGTAGGATAAAGAGTTTAGATATGTTAAAGAGTGTGAGCCTTGTTAAAAGAACAATTGTGTCATCTTTATTTTACTTTCAGTTACATTTCGTTGATAGGTAAAGAAAATTAAGCCACAAATAAAAAATTTCAAGCCTTGTTTGGTAAGTTGTGAGGCACTCTGTTTTGTCCTCATATTTGAGATTAGCCAGGTTAACCCTGGCTGCTAACTATGAGATGTACCTTGATCATTGCAATTTAAGTTTTTGCCCTTGGTTTTATGTCAACCTACACTGTAAATAAATATAACCTATTGGTTATATAAACATCACAATATTGTTTTTAGATTAATGATATTCTTAGATCCACAGAAAATTACGAATTATATAATGTATTTGTTTATAGATGTCTTAACTTTATTTATATTAATGCGCATTAAATTTTGTAGCTAATAATTACTGTGAAGAAAGATGTAAGAAGTTTATGGATTCTATGCTAGACTGCTGTGAAAAATGGATTGATCAGCCACATATATCTGAATCCTGTAAAGGTTTTAAGCATGCCGTTATTCAAAGGATAAACTCCAAAAAAGGTTAATGTTTGTTACTTTTTGGTTAATAGTGAAAAATTTGGGTTTTGGTAAATGCTAAATAGAATATTGGGTGAGAATAATATTGGCAATGTTGCATGTAAAGTTTAATCTGACATAATCACTTTTGTGAGATAATTAAAAAAAAAAACTGTTGCCAAGTTTTAAAAAAATGAGGATCAGCAAAATTGAAGCATAATTAAACTAGTATGATCTAAGAATAGATTAGCAAATAGTTTTGAAAATTATCTTTCAATTTTGACAATTTCATGTGGGACCCTTAGATAAGACGACGGCAGTTTTATTTTATGCAAAAGAATTGTGACAAAGTGGCACTATTACTTTGTATCACTTCTACATCCGAAGCTGTTGGGAAAACTGAACATAACTGGAACAAATCGGAACTTTATAATATAATCGCAATATAAACCAGAAATAGGAACTTTTTGAAAATTCCACAGTTCCTTGTGTCACAAAGTGTTTGCAGTAGCAATGTTACTCAATTTATAATAGAAAGCCTTAATATCTATAGTAATAAGGCTTCAACTTTTAAAAAGTATTTTCAAGTTTGTATATCCTACTTCACGTCTAATTGTAAAGCTAAAAGGACTGGTCTTAAAAAAAGCTCCAGCCTACAGTTTGCTTCTCCTAGAACTTGTTTCAGTAAGATAGGACACAAACAGGATTCAATGCCAAACTAAAGATTTTGTCTTCAAAATTAAGACAAGTATATGCCTACTTTCATAAATATTTTCGTAAAATTCTTTCAAATTGTGGAAGTAGGGTACAGTGGAGGTCAGAGCTGGAAAGTATCCCATGCCCCTACTTTGGTTGTATATTTAATCTTTAAAAACAATCAACTGAAAAAACACTTTAAAAACAGAGAGATCAATGAGGGAGGTAAAAACGAGAAGCCTAGCCTCTAAGCTCACTATAGGAATCTCATCCAGTTCCATGTGTTTGACTTATTATATCCGCGCCTTTGGTGACTTGAGCCTACCTATTGATCAGGACTTAGGTATTTGATTGCTTTGCAGGGTGATTAATAGCCTGAATTAGTTAGCCAAATAGTTTAGCTATTGCCCTTGCTCTACAAACTAAGTCCAAAAGAATTTTATTTAGACTTTAAAACCAAGCTGTTCTATATACGGGTTTGAACTACTTCATAGCTTAGATTGAGGAGTTTAAGTAATATCGTGTTGTAGGGGACACGGACCTATGGCCTCTGTTTTGAGCCCACCAATCATACACATTGAAATTCCTTGTATGAATCAACAAGGTATAGTTGGTAAACATTCTTGTACCAACTTACACTTTTCTTAAATATATGCTGCCATGAGTTGGCATAACACATCAAAATTGGCGGAATTTGCATAGGGAGTGGAGGAGGGGGGGGGGAGGAATCCAACTAAATTTTTTCACCAAGTAATTGTTTGTACTTCTATTTAAAAAGAGTAAAATTAATTTATACTCCACTTTTAATCTACGAAATTGCAGAATTATGAACAGTGTAATTTTATAATAACATCAGCTTAAAAACAAACAAAGCAAAATTTTGATTTTGTCTGTGAAAAATTATGAAGTTTCCACATAAAAAGACTAGCTTTTGTGACCCCATCAGGGTTCTATTACCGGGTCTGTATTGTCATAATGGGTTCTATTGCAACTGAACCTGTGTAACTTGAACCCTGTGCAGCTGAACCCACTTGTAACTGAACCCTAGTGCAACTGAACCCTGGTACTGAGTTTTTCAGTATTCTACAAATATGAGCCTATATGATGGGGTAGAACACAACTTAGAATACCTACATGTTTAACCTTATTAGAATTGTTTGTTTTTTAAAGTTATGATATATATGTCTGTCAAGATCATACATAATAAAGCTTAGTTTTGCTGTCGATTCTGATAGATTCCAAGATAAGAATTTTAGAGAAACCTTCCAGGATTAGTTAAACACTAAACTGTAGAGTTTAAAATTTGACAATTTAGAAGATGGATGGAACAATTTTAGGAAAATAGTTTGTGAAGTTGCTGATGGTGTCTTAAGAAAGAAAGTTATAAAAGCAGCTAGAGATATTAATGAAAATGCTTTATATTTAATAGAGAGGAGGTTGGCCTGTACAAGAATTTTTTGAGTAATGGAACATTATAAAATAAGTTGAATGTAAAAAAAAAAGAAAAAGTGTTAAATATGAATTAATTAGGTGTGAAGTGGAGGCCACGGATCAAATTGCCAAAGGTGTAGAAGATGCAGCCTGATGGCATAATAGTAATATCGTGTACTTGTATGCTAATAAATTGAGATGGAATAGTCAATCTAGACTTGTCCCTTTTAAAAATAGGAAGGAGCTCCAAATAAAGGCCAGTCGTTGTAGTAGTAACTGTATCTGTAGTAGTTTTAGCAGCATGTACATAGTGTCCATTGGTTAGTTCAACATCCCCATCAACATACCTGAAAGTTCCAACATAATGCTAGAAGCCATTCATAAGATAATGCTGATACGCTCTTTTGCAACTGCAGGCAAATAGTGTTTTGATTTAGTTCAACTTCCCCATCAACATTCCCTGGAATTTTCACCTTAAAACCCTTAACTTTAGTGGTCATAGTAATCAAAAATGTGGAAGATGCTGCCAGACGGCATAATAGTAATATTTTGTACTAGTATTTGAATAAATTGAGAGGGATTTATCAATCCGGACTTGTCCCTGCTGAATATAGGAAGGGGTCCCCAAAAAGGGCCAGTCGGTGTAGTAGCAGTAGAAGCCGTATTAGTATTAGCAGTATGTACGTAGTGCCTTAAGGTTAGTTCAACATTCCTGAGAGTTCCAATATAATACTCAAAGCTGTCCATAAGGTAATGCTGATACGCTCTTTTGCAACTGCATGCACATATTGTTTTGATGTAGTTCAACTTCTTCATCAGCATTTCCTGAAATTGTCACCTTAGACGTGGAAGATGCAACATCCCCTGAAATTTTCACCTTATTACCATTAACTTTAGTAGTCTTAGTTGTCAAAGATGTGGAAGATGCATCCAGACGGCATAATAGTAACATCTTGTACTGGCATTTGAATAAATCGAGAGCGAATTGTCAATCCGGGCTTGTCCCTGTTGAATATAGGAAGGGACCCCCAAAAAGGACCAGTTCTCATAGTAGCAATAGTAGGTGTATTAGTATTAGCAGTATGTACGTAGTGCTTTTTGGTTAGTTCAACATTTCTGAGAGTTCCAATCATAGGCAGGGCAATAGCGCTGCCTAAGTAAAGATATAATACTCAAAGCCGTCCATAAGGTAATGCTGATGCGCTCTTTTGCAACTGCATGCACATAGTTTTTTTAGTTCAAATTTTCCATCAATATTCCCTGAAATAATAATAATTTATTTTTAACCCACATCATATACAAAAATGATATCGAACCAGCGATCCTGAAAGATCGGGAGAGGGCTCATTCGATCGGAAATCGATAGTTCTAATTTCCTTTTTAAGTGAATAGAGCCCCAATGACCCCTAGGAAGGTAAGAAATATTTTGTATCGTTATCATTCTTCCATGAAACTTTTAGGGCCATATATTTCTCACTAGTCTTGGTTATTGGTTTAAACTCAAAATTCATATTCTCAATCTTTGAAAATCCTAATAATAGATGATATATATCATAGTAAAGATTGTGGAAGCCGATAGGTACATAAAGCTTGCTACGTAATATGATATTATAAACACTGTAGGCCTTGCCTCTGAAACTACCTGTAATATGACAATGATCTTACAGAACGCTTCCCGATAGATTTTAGGTCCTTTCCTAGACGTTTTTCACAAATCAGGTATTTCCATTAAAGTGAGCCATTAAACAGCCTTCGAAGAGGGCTTATTCGATTGGAAGTTGGAAGGGCTGGTGCCCTTTTTCCTAGTCGGGGGTGATTGGAGGGCAACTGGCACCCGTTTCACGCCCACCGTTTCCCGAGACGCATCCAATCGGGGTTTTGGGATGGCCATTTCGTTCGACATAGTTTAAAGATCCGGAAGTTTTGTCTTTGGAGATGAAACTCTCCCCGCAGCCCTCAGGGCGGGGGTTGTAGGTTGTGTCCTGGGGCATGTGAGGCTTTTGTAGAGGGCGTTGTCGTAGAAGCTTCAAAGGGGGCTCATTTGATTGGAAATTGAAAGGGCTCATTTGATTGGAAATTGAAGGGGCTGGTGCCATTTCAATGGTCGAAATTGATTGGAGGGGGTCGCAACTGGCCCCCCTCTCACGCCCACCATTTCCCCAAACTCATCCAATCAAAATTTTGACTGAATATTTACTGAATATCAGGGTTCGGACTCGCCTATAAATTCCAATAAATTCCTATATTTTAATGCACTCCTATAAAATGCCTATATTTTGGCTAAAATCCTATTATTACTATATTTTCGGCTGAAGAGCACCAAGAGCATTGCTCATGATTTGCAATTTTCACTGCTCGTTAAGTAAACCAAGATGTGCTTTTCTTTGCTTTTGACTCTGCTTGTAGACTGTGCTGTCTTTTGGTGTAGATCGATAATTAATTACAACTGTTGAGGTGTTTGAACTTAACTAATGCTTTGTGTTGGGATTAGTAAGCTGCTTTTGCCTGGGCTATGCTGTTGTGTCGATTTAGTAGCCTATATTTTGTTTTTTGTCATGTTGGGCCTAGCCAAAATGAGCAAAGATCAGTGTATAGGCTAGCAGTCTCTGCTTAATGAGACTGTGAGTTCTTGCAACTTATGCGTTTCCTAGCTGAACGCTATAAAAGGCTGATGCGAATACGGCACAGTTTCGGACATACCCACATTTTTTCTTTTTATGGACTTTTAATCGCGGGATGCTATTTTGCAGTATCTGATCACCGATGTGCTGCACCCTTACTGTAAGCAAATCCGTGTGAAGGACATTCAGTCATATTTTGTACTAAAATATGACGAGACAACCAACAACGCTGGTATGAAAGAGTTACAGATACGTCTTTGATATTGGTCCTCATACAGAAACGAAATCCAGAGCAGACATTTATGCACAAGTTTTATGGGCCACGCAACAAGTGATGACCTATATAGGAAGATTGTGTCAGCCATTGAACAGAATCAGCTGCCACTTGAAAAACCGATTACGCTTGGAAGTGACGGACCAAATGTCAACAAAAGTGTTTACAACAAGTTCAATGCCGAAAAAAAGAAAGTGATGGGAAAGGGAACGTTAAACATTGGTACTTGCAACATCCATATAATTCATAACGCTTTCTTCAAAGGTCTTCAGGTGTCCAGAGAAGAAAGTTCCGACTTTGTTATTCTTGTGCATTCATTTTTTGACGGCTGGCCTGCACATTGTGAAGACTATCGAAAGTGCCAAAAGAAAGTGGGAGTCCCAGAGACTGCTTTCATAAAGCATGTCCCAAGCCGCTGGCTGACGATCGGACGTGCCCTCGCTAGAATCATGCAGCAGTGGCCGGCAATCTTAGAGTACTTCCTGAACTTTACGCTGAGAGAGAAAAAACTGAAGAATCTTCTGTCCACTCCCAAATTTCTGAAGATTGTGGCTTATATCAAAAGTGCGACGATGAAGGCCCAAATCGAATTTGTTCTAGCCTCAGCAGAACTGTTCATGAGTTTCACCCAACTGTTCCAGAAAGAAGAGCCTCTCATTCACGTTCTGCACTCAGAGATCAAAAGACTAGTTGTGACGCTTTACTCCAGGTTTTGTGACCAAGACTGAATATTTATCACCAGAAATGTTGAACCTTGCTGAAAAATTTGCAGAAAAGCTCATAGTTTCAGAAAATGTGGAACAAGCTTTTGGTGAGAAAGCAACACTAAAAGACAAGGCCATTTTCTATATCAATGAACGAAAACATTTTATTGCGGGTATTCGCCATATTTTGAACAAATGTCCTCTGGAAAAGGAGGGTTTTCTAGAGGCTTTACATTGTTTGAGTCCAATCAATATGAAGGATTCAAGAAGCATTGCAGACATAGCAGTTGTGGCACGCGAGATTGCGATTGGAGTAAGCTCAGACGTTGCCCAGGCTGAGTGGCAGCTTTGGCAAACGGAAACTGGACCCCGTGAGGACATTACTTGGATCAATCATTTTTGGAGCCATTGTTTTGGATTGGTGAATGAGCACGGGGACAGCAAGTACCCGGAACTTACCAAACTTATCAAAGTGGTGCTGACGTTGTTGCATGGCAGCGCAGATGTTGAGCGTGGGTTCTCGCGTTCTGGTAGGATTCTCGGTGAAGACCAGGCCTTGATGTCTGAACGCGTTCTGGATGCGAGACTCATGGTATATGACACGTTGAGGCTTTATGGAGGAAAACCATAACGGTTTGTTATTACAAAAGAGCTGTTGAACCTTGCACGTTCCGCACTGTCTCGGTATCAACAATATCTGGATGAAAAGAATGGAGAAGAGCTATCTGAGAAGGAGAAAACAGCTTTCGAAGAGGACAACAAGCGGAAGTTGCAGGAGGTCCACGACAAAAAGAAAGAAATAGAAGACCTGGAAAGCAAAAGGAAAAAACTTAGAGCATCAGAGCAAGACAAGAGAACAGTAGCAGATACTCAACTTCAGGAAGTGACCGACAGAATGAAGAAGGCTGCCGAGTCCAAGAGTTCCATAGACATTGCCTGGCTGTTTCTTTGCTCGAAGGAGCTGTGAAGTTCAGAACAAGTGAAAGAGAGCAGATGGTGGAATCTGCAAGAATGGAGCAGTCTCTTGCAAAGAGAAAAACTGACTTCATATTGAAATTGATGCCCAAGAAGCAGCAAGAGTGATTCCAAATATTTTACCTACATCATACAATCGTTGGCACAGTATGTGTATCTGATTTTTTACTGTCTTTTACTATTTATACAGGTTGTATTTGAAATAAGAAAAATAAAAAAAATAACTAAATAAATGCAAAAACTCGGGAAATGACGAATTTATGTGACCAGGCATCCCACGCTATCTACCACAGATCTGATCCTGAGGACTTCCGAATCCTATATTTGGCTATATTTGGGCCCGGAAAATCCTATTAAAATATGACAGATCCTATAATTTGAAACGAACCGACCTGTCCGAACCCTGGAATATTTTAGTTGCTTTGCTTCATTTTTGTGTTAGTTTTTAACTAGATAATTTATATAAAGTAAATAACTCATGATGAGATAGAATCATGATTGGATGTAGGTTGATTCATTCTTAACGGACATAACAAAATACTGAAACTTTGGATTTTGTTCAAAATCCAGCTAGTTTTGGGAATTAATAGGATTCGAACCCGCAATGAATAGAAGTTTGGTAAATATACAAACGGAATTCTGGCCCAAGCCTGTGTTGAAAAAGGTAGAATAAGTTTTAGGAGACTTGTTAGTCTATCTGGCCTCCCCCAGGCCATTCAGCGTGTGCCCAGATGGCGATAGGGGAACGCTCTACAGATATATAGGGTACCTCCATAGGAGGCACGGACCAAGGGGGTACCTTGTCCCTGGGGGCCCATAATAGAAATTGGGGCACCCTCGCCCGGGGTTATAAATGCAGGCGGAGGAGGAAGAAGGCCCCTCAAATGTACACTCAAAAGGGCCCACTGGTTTGTCCAAAAGTTCCATGAGTTGCAAACCGTCTCCCAGTAATGGGTTACATTGCATGGTGATGCAGATCACCATCGCGGGAGGATCCTCTAGAGGACAACAACTGTGGCAAGGCGTAAGATCCAGATCTATGGACAACGGCCTCTGAAAAGGGCTGCCTCGACCCTTTCGGGGTACCTGCAAAACTGAGGACCTTGCGGTCAACTATATTCCCACTTGAGGAGTGGCGCCCCTCGAGGAAATTATAGCCTAGTAAACGACACAGCATTCGCACGGGATTTTGACTAATGGACAATTCTTCTGGGCTTGGTATGTTTTGATGTGCGTGTTTGGGCTGAAAAACCTCATCCTAGCTAATTTATCAATTATGGATTGCCTCCCCGTCGTAGAATAATATTTGTAGGCTTGAATATATAATGAGTCGGAGGTAATAGGCTTGAGACTGTCTGTGCAGGATTTCGACTCTTGTTGATAGAAGAGCATCGCCAGGTGCTGAAAACCATGTCGTGACCAAGATGGGCCCAGGATTGCACAAAGCCTCCATTCATGGAGGTCCCAGGGACTTCTTGCTGTCCGGTTCTAAGCCGGCTTAAGCACTTCGGTGTAGACTTGAGAAGATATGTGATCCCCGTCCTGCACTGGTATCCGGGATCATTGCTTTTCCTGAAGCGAAAATAATTTAAATGATTTAAAGAACATGAAAATTGGAACTTGGAACGTTACGACATTAAAAAATGACCATCGTATCGACATTTTGACTGACGAATTCAGACGATTCAAACTGAACTTATTAGTAGTTTCAGAAACTCATATCCCAGTGGTAGGAAACATGAAATTAGGTGATATAGAATTTGTTTACTCAGGCAGGAAGGATGGGGTACATAGACAGGGAGTAGGGCTCATGACGAATAAGGAAGCTGCAAAGTCTTGTTTAGGCTGGGAAGGTATTAGTAATAGAATACTAATTGCTCATTTTATGACTAGAAAGTTCAGGGTATCAGTTATAGTAGTATACGCCTCTGTAGAACCGACTGACGGAGATACTAGTGACTAAGATGAATTTTAATTACAGTTAGAGGAGCAAATAGACAAGGTCCCAGGCAGAAATATGATGTTATTACTGGGAGATTTTAACGCCCAGGTTGGTAGAAATAGGGATAGATGGTATCCCAGCCTAGGTAAATTTGGAAAAGAAAACATTAATGGATACAGACTTTTGCAATTTTGTTGGTACAACAGTCTAGTTATAACCAATGCGGTATATGATCATAAAATTGCCTATATGTTAACTTGGTATTCACGTGATGGCAAGACAGCAAACCTTATGGATCATTCTATAGTAAAATCAAGACTGGTAGGATCAATACAAGATACTAGGTTATATAGGATTGCTGTTATTGATGTTAAATGTAAAGATCACCATCTAGTAGTGTCAAGGGTTAATTTAAAGCTGAAATATCTGAAGGGTAACTAACTCCCGGGAAGTTATGATGTTGTTAGACTCCAGGATGAAAATTTGAGAGAAACTTTCCAGGAACAGTTGAATACGAAACTTGAGAGTTTAAAATTTGATAATGTGGAAGATGATTGGAATAATTTTAGAAAAATAATTTTTTAAGTTGCGGAAGGTGTATTAGGGAAGAAAGCTAGAACTGCAGCTAAGAATATTAGTGAAAAAGCTTTATGTTTAATAGAAAGGAGAAAGGACCTGTACAAAAATTATCTGAGTGATAGATCGTATGAAAACAAAAGAAATGTAAAGAAAGTGGAGAAAGCATTAAAATAGGAATTAAGGAGGTGTGAAGTGGAGGCCATGGATAAAATTGCCGAGGATCTGGAAGATCAGCTAGACAGCATAATAGTAAAATATTGTACTGGCACGTTAACAAATTGAGAGGGAGTAGTCAATCCAGACTTGTCCCAGTTAAAGATAGGAATGGGGTCGCAATTAGTGATAAGGAAAAAACTAAAGAGAGATGAGCCGAACATTTTGAGAACTTGCTTAACCGAGATAGAGTTGCAGGAAAAAATATAGAGGAAAATGAAAAAGTTTGTGATACCTTGGATGTGAAGGAAGATTTGTTTTGTGAGGAGGAATTAGCAACAGTACTAAAAGGATTAAAGAATAATAAGGCTCCAGGTGCTGATAGGGTAGTAAATGAGTTTCTTAAATATGGTGGCTCTGAGGTTAGAAATAAGTTATTGAAGATTATGAACATGATTTTTGAAAAAGGGGAAGTACCTAACGATTTTTGGAAAACCTTAATTAAGCCACTTTATAAGAAAGGCATTAGTCTGGTCTCTGTAGGTAGCAAATTACTTAGTAATATGATACTTTTTAGACTGAGAGATGCCGTAGACAAAGTTTTAAGAGAAGAGCAGTGCGATTTAGAAAAGGTAGTGGATGTGGCGACAAAATTTTCACTCTTAGGCTGATAATTGAGAAGTGCCTGAGTTTTCAAACACCTTTGGCCCTCAGTTTTATAGATTATGAGCAAGCGTTCGACTTGGTTGATAGAAGGGCTTTAGTAAAGGTTTAATCCTTGTGTGGAATACCAGACAAATACATTAAAGTAATTAGTATTATGTACGAGAATAACACTGCTACGGTTAATGTAGGATATGAGGTTAGCAGCTGGTTTTGTGTTGAATCAGGAGTTAAGCAAGATTGTGTTCCATCCCCCTTTATATGGATTATTTTGATGGACTTTGTTTTAAGGAGCACAGGAAAGGCAATGGGAGACCACGGAATCAAATTGGGAGGAAAAAGTCTCCTGGACTTGGATTATGCTGATGATTTAAGCATCCTAGATGAAAGCGTGAGCAAAATGAATGCAGTTTTAGAGGTTTTGCGAGTTCAGGATGCTAGAATTGGTTTGAAAATTAATGTTAGGAAGACTAAGACTAAGGAAGACTAAGAATAAGTGAAGATGAAAAGGTGACGTTGGGTAATGAAAAGATTGATCGGGTGAGCAGCTTCACTTACCTTGGTAGTATTATTAGTAAAGATGGTGGGAGCAGTGAAGATGTTAAAAATAGAATAGCCAAGGCTCAGGGTGTTTTTTCACAGTTAAAAAAAGTTTGGAAGAATAGGAAGATAAGTCTGCAAACCAAGATTAGAATATTAGAAGCTACAGTGATGACAGTGGTCAAATATGGCTCTGAAGCATGAACGCCCCGAAAAGCGAATGAAGATTTGCTAGATGTTTTGCAGAGAAATTACTTAAGGATTATTCTGGGTACCCGGCTGACTGACCATATTTCAAACAATAGGCTCTACGAAAAATGTAGTTCAATACTGCTCTCTAGGGCTATAATGAAAGAAAGGTTGAGGTGGTTAGGGCATGTGGTGCGGATGAAGGATGACATATTGCCGAAGATTGTTCTTTTCGGCCAACCGTCTAGGGCTAAACGGAAAGCAGGTCGTCCTTGTCTGGAGTGGGAGGACGTCATAAAGAAAGATTTAAAGGAAATGGGAACTTCGTGGGCGGGTGTAAAAAAGGAGGCTTTGAATAGATTGGGGTGGAGGAGGAGCGTGCGTAGCTGTGTTGGCCTCAGACTGCTTGGTGCTGCGGTGAGTTGTTAGTATTAGTAGCAGTAGTAACCAAAGAAAAGAAAAACACTCAAGATACAAAAAAAACTACTTATGAAAAAAGACAGACCAAGCCTAAATGCAGCGGACTAGGACTTAATGGAGCATCAATTAATAATTTAGAACTTCATATTTGAAATGTTTGAATATTACCTGTTAATGAATATAACAAATTTAAATTACTATTACAGAAAAAAAAATTACTAAACAAACAACTTCATTAACACTTCAAAAAAAAAAAACTACAGCAAACGAGTAAGACCACTGTGGGCTGGCAGATACTTTTATGGTGACAGGGGTAGTTTGCCGGCAAGTACTGTAAGCCTTGACCCAATATCTTGAAACCCCTAAATTTAACATGGAAACACCTTAAAACCCCTAACTTTAGTTGTAGCCGTAGTAGTAGTTGTAGCATACACATTTTCTCTTTTGATTGGTTGAACGTTTCACTCATCGTATCCTGTGAATTTCGACTTAATACTCTAGACCTGTGGCTCCCAACCAATTTTGGCCAACGCCCCACCTAGGCATTTGTAAAATCCAGATACCTCCCATGATATTTAAATTTTGTCATTCAAAATTTTTTGTGTCTTCACGTGAAGGAAGCTTAAAAGATCATTACCTCGTTATTTATATATATATATATATATATATATATATATATATATATATATATATATATATATATATATATATATATATATATATATATATATATATATATATATATATATATATATATATATATATATATATATATATATATATATATATATATATATATATATATATATATATATATATATATATATATATATATATATATATATATATATATATATATATATATATATTACCGTGTATGTCCTGTTCTTAAATTTTCTACGCTGGGGGACACATTCTTTGAAATCAAGGAGAGAAAGTGTACATACGTAAAAAGCTTATGCGCTGCCATTCACCATGGCATACATATTGATTTTTTACAACTTGACTTCCCCACTTGGATTTGGTGTTAGAATTTGCATTAGTATCCTCTGAACTAGCATATGGTTGGTGAGCTAACACCAGTCAATTATAATATCTTTAAAATATTTGGTCTTTTGTTTACTTTTTCGGCTGTTAAAAAAAACCTCTTGAATGTTCTCCTAATTAAATGGTTTGGGGTCTAAATAGCTTTTGAATAAAAGAAGACACACTTTAAAGTTTAAAATTAGTGTTTTGAGCAGAAATTAGGGTGCGAAATTCATACTACTACTAACAACTCACCGCAGCACCAAGTCTCCTGAGGCTATGACAGCTACGCATGCTCCTCCTCCATCCCAATATATTCATAGCTCCCCTCTTTACATCTTCCTGAAAATTTCTTAATTTCCTTAAATCTTTTCTTCTGACATCCTCCAATCCCAACCGAGGACGAACTAATTTCCGTTGAGACCTAGATGGTTGGCCTAAAAGGACAGTCTTTGGCAATCTGTCATCCTTCATATGCAGAATGTGGCCTTGCAATCCCAACCTCTCTCTTATTATTGACCTTGAAAGCAGGATCGAGCCACACTTTTTTTTACAGCCTACTGTTTGAATATGGTCAGTCAGTCGGGTACCCAAAACAATCCGTAGGCAATGTCTCTGGAAAAATTTATACGTATATTTGTAATTTTTTTATTTTTTTTTATTACAGGCCTCACGGCTCCATCACAAATGATGATTTGCCGCTAGTTCTGGTATTTACCTCATTTTTCAACACTGAGGTACTTGTTATACCTTCTCTTGAACGCGTCAAGGAAAGGATTTTTTGGGATTACCTCTGCCGGCAATCTATTCCATGTGGCAACCGATCGCCGGGTGAAACTTTTTTTCAGATATTCTTGGCGGGGAGTATCCTGCTCAAGGTAGTCCTGACGAGCTGTAGGCTTCTTCGGTGAGTTGATCGCAAGGGATTTGCTTTATCAGGAATGAAATTCGATAGCTCCTCCGATGGAGGGTTATACAAGTACTTATAGAAATTCGACATGGACGCCACATCGAAACGTACCTGGATCAGGTGTGGGGTTTTAGCTTTCGCGGGGCCAGAGGTTGCTGCACGCACTGCTCTATTTTGAATATGTTGGAGTGGAGCGATGTGGCTTTTTGGTGCACCAGCGAAGAGAGGACATGCATATTCCATGACAGGTCTGATTTACGAATTGAAAAGTGGCAGAATAGAATCATCAGGGAGAAGACTTTTACATCTTAGGATAACTCCTAATTTCTTGTTGCAAGAGGATCTAGTTTTACTCAGTCCATGAGAGAAATTAACTCCAAAGAGAAATTAACTCCAAGTAGGCGCAGTGTATCAACTCAAGTCATTACCTCTCCTTTGAAGACGAAATCAGGATGAGCCCTCATATTATGCGCCTTAGAAATTAGGAACTCTTTCATTTTTGATGCGTTAAAACTTACAAGCCATGCACCTGCCCACGCCTCAATTTTCCCCAGGTCAACCTGAAGCTCCTTGTGTGGTTCATTGGGATCTTCGTCTTTTGCGATTGATGTTTTTGTTTGTGTCATCCGCCGGTACTTGTGGTACTTAGCCCAAGAATACTTACTTGCAACGATCGTTGACGAAGAAAGTCAGCAAGCACGTCAAATAGTCGACCATGAATGCCATAGGCTTTCAGTTTACAAGGAAGTCCCGTGTGCCATACCCGATCAAAGGCTTTTGCAATGTCAAAGGAGAGAAGGCGAATATCGTGTCCATGAGAAAGGAGCTCAACCCACTATTGATACTGTGCAGTCAAACAGTCTAACGTTGACCGTTTTCTGCGAAAACCATATTGCGTGTCGGCCAAAAACAGATATGACTCAAGGTATTGGTAAAGGGTCTTATTAATGACGCTTTCATATTTTTTACCTACACAGGGCAGCAGACATATTGGACGATACGATCCTACATTAGTAAGGTCAGACTCTGCCTTTGGAACAGGGACCACATGAACAGTTTTCCAGGCTTTCGGGAATAATCCCGCTGCAAAGCATTTTCTATAGAGAGAGGCAAGAGGACCAGCAAGTTCAGGGGGACATCCTTTAAGGATGATTTGGGAATCTTGTCAGGTCCTGAAGCTTTGGTGACATTCAGCTGGCTTAGCGTTCTGAACACCTTCCTAGTAGTTAGGTTAACGTTGGTGATTTTTGCATTTGTTCGTGGTGGAAAGGGGGGAGGGTAAACTCCGTCCTCATCAAGTTGGGAGACCTTTGAAAAGGCTTGTGCAAGAACATCTGCCTTTTCCTGGCCTGACTGGATCATCGTCCCTTCAACATGAAGCAAGGGAATTCATGTTGATTTAGATGACGGTAAGGCTTCTTTGACAACCCTCCACCACTGCTTTGTAGGGGCACTTTTCAGCTTGTCTACAAACTTGTGCTTATAATTGACTCTAGCTTGACGTGCAGCTTTAACAGACTCGTTTCAAACGGTAATAAAATCAGCCCGGTCCTCGTCGAATTCAGTTGAACGCCATTTCTTGTGAGCATTCTTTCTGGTCTTTCTACAACCAGCATTGAACCATGGCTTATCTTGAGATGAGACTTTTATTGTTTTTGATGTGACGAATTGCTCAATAGCCTCTGTAATCGCTTTTTAGTAAAGTGCCGCTGCTTTATGTGGGGCTTCTTTTAAAAATGTACTCCAAGGCTTTGCCGATACGAAGTTTCGCAGACCATCCCAGTCTTTGCGGTGATACTGCATGATGATCCACTCGTGCTTTACAGCTGGAGGTATTTTGAGATTTCCACGAGCTGTAACTGCCATATGGTCGCTGGCAAAAGGATAGCTTTCAACACTATAGGAATCCGAATGATCCGTTAAGAAGAGATCAAGCCTGGATGATCTATGAGGACCGATATAAGTGTCGAATTCAACAAGTTTTTCTAGGCCGTAAGCAAGACTCAGGTGTAGCAGTGCTAAGCCCTCCGCATCAGTCGTACGACTTTTCAGCGAGGGGCCATGATGAATTTTGAAGTCTCTTTGGATTATAATACCTGATTTAGGGAACTATTGCTTCACAAATTCCAAGCAATGTTCCAGATGTTCGGTGATTTTCATCTTTGGTGGGTTATAGACTGTAGCAATAACAAACGATTTGTTTGATAGGTTTACTTTAACCCAAAGGCCCTCCTTGTCGCTAGGAATCGAAAGTGCCAAAAAAGGGATGTTAATTTTAAGGTATATGGCAACACCACTTCCACCAAAAGTCGAGCTTCTCGGGTTTTTGTGATCCAGCCTGAGCAGAGTGTAACCAGGAATACTGATATCACTATCAATGACGCTAGAATTCAGGTTGGTTTCGGATACACACATGACAGAAGGGGAGACTTCATTCATCAAGTGCTGTGGGTGATCCAACTTGGATCGGAGACCACGTACTTTGCAGTAGGTAACAGTAATTGTATCCGTAAGAATTGTCTTTGGGTGCGCATTTGGTCGTCTACTAGAAAGAAGTCCGATCCGAGGCTGTTTTTTCCGTTTGAAAACTTGGTAAATACCGGCTGGATAGGTAGTTGGCCCAAACAGCGGACAAAAGAACAAAATAAACTTTTTTTTTATTAAGAACTTTTTATTACATATTTATTTTTATCGTATATTTATTTCTATTGCAGGTCGCCCTTTGACATAATTGCTTTTGATTCGGCTGACTTGATGTTTAGTATTTAACATGGAAGTTTAAGTATTGTTATTTGTTTTGTTTTGAAGTATTATTTTTGATTTGTATTAAATTATGTTTTAAGATTTCTTTTTGGGTCTTGTTCAGATAGAAAATGTTATTTTGTCTTGCAAATGTACCATACGGTGGCACAAAAAATAAAGGTGAATTGTTCAAAAAATTCTAAAAAATAAAATAAAATGGAAAAACATTGAATGCTAGAAGATCCTCCGAAAAATTGCACTATGAAGGTTAAATATTGAATTTAAATACTGAAAAGGTTAAAATTATCGTTCTTTAAACGCCCGTTATGGAGTGTTTAAACTACCCTGTCTGTGTTAGTGATCCGAGGGAAAAGTCTGATCCACGGCAAATCACACTATCATTGAAGAAATATAAAAAAAATTGGGGAGAACAACTGTTTAAAACTTAGAACCCCCCTCCTCGTTGGATGGGTATGGCAAAAAATTATAAGGACTGAGAAACTGGTTCTTTAAAAAATAATGAATAGCTTTTAGGGGCGTTCTTAGACCCTATACCCTACAACTTATAAATTGACTCCAGATTCCCATGAAACTGGTATGCCAGCATTACAATAGGCCAGAGCCGTTTAAAGGGGGGCCGTTGCAGCTGCCCTGGGCACCGTTGTTGGACGGCCGCGATTGTGGGTTGCCCACTTTTATCAAATGTTTTACTTTGATTCGGCTTTTTTTATTATATTTGATTCGGGAGGGGGCGCTCCAATCAATTTTTCCCCGGGCACCACCAACCCAATGAATTGCTCTAAATAGGCCAAGATTAGATGGTAGGCCATTAGCTTAGGGAAGGAGATCTCATTCAAGGGTTGAACTAATCGAAGAAAATGCACTTAAATTGAATCCTTTCAATATGCGTTGCTACTGTCACAATCTTAATTATTCAACTGATGAGTCTGTAACAACTAGCATATCATTAAAATGATGATAGCTATATGGTTGTAAGACGGCTCACTTAAGCAAGGAATTTCCCGGAGTTATCTTTACAATCAGAGTCAGTAGATTTTTAAATGTTTGCAATAGTGTTTTTTTTTGTCCCCCTCCCGAATAAAGACAAACAAGTATTTCCCATTAAAGGGTTTCCAAACAGTCCATTAAAAGATTTCATTAAAAAAAATATTTCATTAAAAGGTTTCATTAAAAGATGCAAGCTTTATGCATATCTAGGCTTTTATATCCTGTTCTATCTCACGGTGAGGTTTCAATCTGAAACTTTCAAGATTTCCAACAGAGATGGGGGGGGGGGTAAAGATAGTTTGAATTTGTTGCTTGGGAATAGGGAGAATGATTTTTCTCCCTTTCTCACAAAATGAGTACGCACTAAATTTAGTGCGTGTCGTGTGAAAGATCCTTTGGCTGAAACCTATAAACGGGAACATTACTGTCTCTTAGCTGTGTGTTCTAAAAAAGCTAAACATACGCTGCTTCAATTTGTTCATGTGATCAGAAAATAAAAACCTTCACAAATTATTCTGGGTGGAGAAGACCAGTCTTGTTTGACAACTAGTTATACTCCTATTTATTAAATAAAAGTTACATGGCTCATTTTCGAAACGCTTATTAAAAACTTGTAATTAAAATTTGGTCATGTCTTAGAGCTATTAGACTCTTGCTTGTCAGACAGTTTCGGCAAAAATTATTTCAGGTGTTCGGCATGGGGGTGGCGCTAAAATTGGATTTGAATGAGGATACTTGCCTTTCAGCAGATAGTTTAGACTACCCAAGTTATCTTCAAAGTATGGGTTGTGATGAACTTGCAACGAATAGTAGAGAAATTTGGCCAGATTGTGAGAGAAAATTGTGAAAATACTGTTTTTTGGTGTATATTATTAAACTTTTCACATTTGTTAAATACTTGGAATAGTGGCAAAGTGTTTGATTGTACTCTTTCATATTGCTTTATCGCCTGCGTGTTGTGCTGCTGTCGTTACTAGGTGTTGAGATTCTCCCTAGGAGCTTCTGTTCATTTCGTGCTTTTATATTTTTTAACATCTATGCCCAGTCGCAACAGAGCTAGATCTAGGTGGGGAGGGGGGGAGGTAAGTGTTCTTGGCTGTATGCCGGGGAGAGGGGAGAGACAAGCTAAAGAGAAAATGTACCCAAGGAAGAACTAATTCAACGTTTCAATTTATCTAGATTAAGATACCCGAGCGTTTTGTCAAGCATAGTTTTAGTAGCTTCTGGCTTTTCCCTCCTGTTTAGCTATAAGAGATAATTTGTGTATTGAGATGATAAAGAAATGTAGTGGGCATAATCATGCTTCGACAGTTGTCCAGCAAAGTAGGTACGCTAGATTGGACCCCTTTTTAATAGTTTTAAGAGTTTCCAGGGGTACCGATTCACGAAAATGAAGGGAGGCAACGATTTTACTGCTTCTCAATGCAGACACAAAAAAAGACATTTTTCGAAATCCATGAATATATCCCGACATGAGTGTCTAATAACACGGTGACAATTTTTATTTCTTATCAGTTGCAATAAAAGTCATTGCTCCGCGCTGAAATAGTTTTGAAATAAAAGCGGTAAGATTTAAGCTACAATAACTAGCATTAATTATTCTGAGGCAAAGTTAGCATAATCATAGCTTTGCTTACATTTTTGTTTGATTTATATTTAACGCTTAAGCGATTCAGTGTCAGTGAAAGAGATTAGTCCAGGTTTTTCTTAACAGGTAAAACCCCGCCGTAATTGGTATTGTTGCTAGTCTTAATTAACAGATAATGCTAATAAGGATCCTTCATTTTTGAGAATTAACGATACCAGGGCGAATATCAGTAACGAAGCTCATATTAAACATTGTTCTATTTTTCTTGTTTCATCAAGTTGAAGTTATCGCTGCAACCAAAATTTATCGTAGATTTGAAGTGATTCACGTTCACAAGCGTAATAATTTCCGATTGTCTTTCAAGACCAAAATCATTAGATTTTGGATAGGAAGCTGTTTCTTAAACTGATCAAGTGTATCAATGGAAAGATTCATTCTAGATGCTTTTGTCATTAAACTGTCAAGCAGATTGTGAGTATTAAAAAACTTAAAACTTTATAGGAGGGAATTCTGGAATTGACTCCTCCTTAAAGCTACCTCCGTATTTTGCTGAGTATAAAATAGGTGTGATCCTCCGCAGCGTCGTTACTAACCAAAATGTTTGGGGGGGGGACCAAGAGTTTATATCGACTGGCTGGTCATTTTTACCAACTGTTTTTTGTCAATAATTTGCATAATATCTGTTTCAAAAACAATACGTAAAATCACTGCATGAGTCGGTAAAACCGCTGCATTTACCAACCGAGATAGATTTTGGTACATATCATGTCACTATTTTAATGTTGTCTATTTAACCAAATGGAAAGTTCTAGCACCATCTATAAAATCACGGCAGGGGTTGGTAAAACTTCTGCGTTTACCTACCAAGTTCAAAATTTCTGTAGAGGAAATGTCAGTATTTTCGTGGTCTTTATTGAACCGAACAAAAATTTTAGCGAAGTCGGAAAAATCGTAGGGCTAAGGGCCACAATTTTACTGAATTATTTTTTTCTACCGAGTGACCAAAAACCTTGGGGGGAGGGTGTCCCCCCCTCCACACCTCATATATGACGGCCCTGATCCCCCTCAATACTGAACGACTGAAGCATCAATTTTAACTGGTATTAGAGCTGACTCTATCTATTTGAAAATTATTTCTTTACGCTGAATTTTAAGTTTTATAATTCCTGAAATTAAGACAGGAAAAAAGAAGAACTTTTTTGAAACGTGTGCACCGCAGCGCTGCCAACGCTTTGAGATAAATTGTACCATCTTTCCGACGAAATTTGTACCACAAAAGATTAATTTGCACCATCTGAACAGTAGGTTAAAATTCGCCACGCGCGTCACTTTTGCGACGCTCGACGGTATTTATGTTTCATTGATTTCGCCGAAAACTGAGAAAAACTGCTAGGGCAAGAGCAGGTTTTTCCACTTTGGATGCAGAACAATTTTCAAGGGTGGTTTCCATTTCTTTGAGACGATCCGTTTTGCTCTGAGAAGCCCGTTCATGGTGGTGAAACCGAGACGATTTCTAATACTGGTTTTGTTCAGATTGACAGCTCACAAAGTTTGCTCAGCAGCAGCAGAAGCGTTTGGGAGAACAAGTAGGCGTAAAGTGAAATGCCCGAGCAGAGGAAAACGCTTTGCCCCATTAACATCATTAATATCAACCTTGAAAACCACTGACAGCAAATTTCTTAGTATGGCAGTGGCCTTCCCCGGCTTGTTGGCCTCTTTAAGAGTTTCCGCACGGAAGAATAAAGTCAAGCAATCCCACTGCTCCAAATATCGAGCTACAACGGCTTGTCTAGACAACCATCAAGTTGCTATATGTCTCAAAATTCGATGTTCTTTCAATTCCATTTACTTTTGCAATCCCAAAATCCCACTGGCCCGTTTTGGGCTGCGACAAATATAGCCGTATACATCCTGACAAAAATCTTCAATTTTTGTTTTGGCAATTGCTTGCCGGCAACACTAGCACGTATGTGAATGAATGGCTTGAACAACCAAGTACAAATAAACTTGAGCAGTCTTCTGACAGTTTCGCCTAAACACCACCTTGCTCCCCGCATCATAACCGTTGCATTTTCTGCGGCAGAACTTATTAGGTTTGCCTTTGGAGCTCCAATTTCTTAAAAAAGTAGTTTAGCTATGGCCCGGTATACATTTTCGGCTGCATATTGCTGAACTTCAATAAGTCACAACAAGGAGTCTCTTATAGGAAAACTGTCTTCTCGATCAACACCGCTCAGATCAAGATGGCGAACAACTATAACCAGGCTCTTTTTGTAACTCAAGTCTGTACTTTCATCAACTATCATCGAGAATGATGCTTCTCGATGATTTCACACAGATCTTCGAAACCAACTTCACCAATAACTTCGTTCACGAGATGTGAACAATGTTAAAATTTGGATTGTACCAAAAAATTTTCAAATGAACCGCAGTGTACCTGGACCTCTAAATTGTACCAAAAATGGTACAATCGTACCGCGTTGGCAACGCTGGTGCACAGCCCCAGGAGTAGATCCAGGGAGGAGGGCACATTTTTCTTGCACGCTCAGTCCGTTCTTTCTTCTTCTTTTTTTTTAAATAAACTTGTGGTACTTTTGTATTAACGCAAATACACTCAAGAAGTGAAGTTAGGTTAATCATAATGAAATATACCAAAATATGATGAAAATATACGACTTTAGTAACCAAATTTTGGAAACTACAAAAAGAAATATGAAAAGCAGGCCGCCCATAAATACCTAAGCTAACCACCTCTATATATTAAATATTTAATTAAAATATATCCGCATCATAGTTTTTTTTTCACTAAAACTAAGCTTATGACCGATTGCAGACAGATAAGCTGGTTTTCGCAGATCAAATAGAGCAAACTTCTTGAATACGTTCGGAATGATACACAACTACTAAACTTTTCAATTAGGTCAATTATTGGTGCCAAATTGCACCACCCCCCAAGATTTTGCTCTAGATCCGCCTCTTCACAAACCTGCCACCTGTCCTATCATAGGCGCCCATCAGCTAAATTCCAGGGGGGGGGGAGCAAACCTCGTCTAATGGGCTCTTTTAATGCTATATATTAGAAATCTCAGAACAAAAATATAAAAATAAGGCAACATCTTTCAGCCAGGGGGGGGGTGCCCCCCCCCCGGTTATTGGTGCCTATGTGTCCTTTTTAATAGTTTTTGGTCGTGCGATAATATATTTAGCAGAAACATAGTTATCTATTCTAAATAATTTAATATGAATTGCGAATATTTAATTTGATTTTTTAGTTGTATTTGGTTCTTCTTCCTTCCCTTTTGTTTGTTCTGTCACATCTTGCGTAGGACGGTTGTACTCTTCTACAGCAGTAACTATTTTTGCCATGATATTAGTAATCATAGATGGCTATTCTTGCTCTAAAGACCGAGCCATTGCTTTTGACTTATATGTTGCATCGTAAGCCTGAAACGGAATAGAAACGGGTTAATATAAAATGTTTTTACTATATCTAACTACATTAATTTTTTGGGGCTTGACCAAAAATTTCACATAAGTAAAAACAATGCAATTCTTCCAAATGCTACCACATTATATCCATCATTCTTTACTTTTTTTTAGCAGCGTACAAAATTTTGTGTAGCTATTTTTTCGCTGCCTAAATATTTCCAAAATTATTTGTTAGGTAACTTATGAGAAAAATTTTTAATTTGACAAAATTTATAAAGCGATAAAATTTAATTGACTTTAACTTAAAATTTAACTAACTGACGAGGCAATAAAATCTAACTGACTTCATTTGGTTGATGTTAGCCTTTCGTGACATATAAAATAAATAGTAACTAATCATCATAGCCGTGAAGGGGGGGGGGGTATTTTGAAATAGCTCGTATATTAGCGCTTATCTCTCTCCCTCTCCCTTGAACAAATAAACGATTAAATGGTGAACGATTTAAGTCCATAGAATAGAAAGTGATATTTCAATTTATTAGACAGTGAAATTCACAGTAAAAAGTCTGCATATTTCGACCAAACCTAAAGTCAAATTTTATGCGTGTTTAACAACTTTTTTATTTATACAACACGAAATAATCTTTAGGCTGGAACAAAACTGTGAAGGGCAGGGTCTACTCGTTGAGCTTGGAGAGGGGATGGCACAGTTTGATTGCTCCTGAATGGCAGGCATGCTAGTTATGCCACTGCCTTAATGCTACCGCCACTGATCCAAAGACACATTTTTCTGAAATATCGATTGTAAAGACAAGATTGTAACTGTAAAGAAAATGACTGGAGACAACCGATGTTTAATAACGCCGAACGCTATTGCATTGAATAAATAATTTAAATTTTATTAAGTATGTTTGATCACTTTTTGAATGAATAAACAATCTTTCATTTTTAAGACATATTTTAAAACAAAGTTCATATACGGGATTTCTGAATAGTTACTAAAATCAAAATGATTTTTGGGTCAATGAAACTCAGTGAATTGAGGTTTTTCCTGTCGCCACGGGTGCATTTTGGTCAGATATTCTTTATCTTTTTGCATTTAATTTGTAATTCTTTTCACGATATTTGTGATTTGCTGATTCAGAAGAGACAATGAAAGACGAAATACATGGTGCAACAGAGACTAAGAGAGAGAGAGAGAGAGTATTTTTGACGTAATACCTAAAATTAGATATTTTTTTCCAAGGACACACTGCCCTTCAATGACGGAAAAATAAATAAAAAATAACATATTTATATGTTAGTCCACTTTATTACTTTTATTTCCGTCATATTCCATTATATTAGGAATAGTAACTAATCATTTAAAAATAAACACTTAAATTTGCTAAATATAAGAAAATTTTACCTTGAGAGATAGTATTTTAGCTAAAAAAAAAAGACAATAGCTACGGCTATGGCTACAAAAAATGTAGAAGATATAAGTCCAGTTGGCATGATGGGGTATGGGGAACTTGTTTGGGGTGCGTCACCAACTTTATGGAACAGACCGGCAGGATGAACTGGCCTCCCAACGGTTATGGGTAACCCTGGCTGGTAAGCAGAGGATTGGCCATACATCTGTTGACCTTGAGTTGCCTCACTAGATGTGGCTAGAATTATATTAGATGCTCCATTCTGGCCTCTATTGGTCATACTACTACTGGGATCGTTAATTGAGTAATCCCTGGGCTGAGAAGCTATACGCCTATTTTGCCGATTGACCGAGGGATATCCATGAGATGCATTTGCGCTCTGTTCATTTTGTCTTCTGGCTATCCTAGATCCAACGGGATCACTAAAAATAGTGAACCAATTCTGAAACCTGAAAGAAAAATTGTTGAATTAACTTTATTTTAGTGAAACCTCTAACTTTGAATAAATGAGTATCAAAAGCCGATTGTTAGCCTGACTTATTTTAGTGACGGGTACCCAAAGTAGCGTTTAATCCCAGCACTTCCACAAGCCCCCAACTTTTCGGAGTTTTATGGAATTCTAAAAAAGAAAATTTTGTTCTCAGATCCTCCTTAGTAAATAACGTTAATGAAACTTAACAATATATATTTTGTGTTACAGTCACAAACTTATAAATGTTAATTTTCGTTGGGGTTTTCGGAAATGCCACTGATTATGATCCCACAGAGCCCTTGGAGCAAGGCCACACGTCAAAAAAAAAGGACCAAACACTTTTTTCCTGAACGGCACAATTCTTATATCGTCAAGTTCTTCGACTAAGGGAGTCCCAATACACAAAAGAAGGTCAATATGCTCAGAGACGCAAAATCTCATAGAAAAAAAAAATCTTTCGTGGTCTAACACCCAAAACAGCTGTCAGCCCGCTCTCTTGTCAAACAGTTCGTGGTAACTGTGCCTTCGGCGCATTTTCGCGTCTTCTGCTATTTTTTGTATAGGAAACCAAAGCTCCCAGCGGCGCTAACCATGCTACTGTAATTTGAAGTTTCGCGCGATTAAGATTTCGAACGTCACCCTCTATATTTCTCTTACATAAAATAACTATGAGGTACCTAAAAATCCCGATTTTTTCATGCGGAGGCCAAAAATCGCCCAATTTGCGCCGAAATTTCTGAAAATGCGCAAATGTGAAGCAATGCGCACACCTGAAAAATTTAAAGCGCAGCCGCCTCAAAAAAGCGCCCGAAGGCGCAAATACGCACCATCTGGCAACACTGGTACCAACACGAATGAAACTGTTTCAATGGCGTTTATTTTTAATCTTCAGAGAATTTGGCAATGACCACTCAGTCTGTTACAGTTATAACTACAAACTTGTCTCTGTGCCAAGTATAGTTATGTATTCAGTGTGATTATTTATGATGGAAAAAAAGATGAACCTGAACCTACTTGAACCTAAACTGCTTGTTTATGCTGAGCCCTTCTTCTGTTCCCTGTTTTTTCTGTTCAAAATTGTTAAGTTCATCACATTATAGCTTGTTATCGGTTAGGGGAAAATCTCCTGTAAAAAATGCAGCAAACAGGCTCAGCACTGTTACAGGCTCAGTACTCTAATCAAAGAGATGCAATAGAATGTTCTTACGGTAAAAAATTCAAGCAGACTTCGTTCGTGTTGCAAAGTATTTCTTTGCAACAGAAAAAGTGGGGGTTGAGGGGGGTGGCAGAACCCCAAAATAAAAATCTTGAGAAAAGACGCTGCAAAAGCGGGGGTTTTGGGGGCGGCAGCCCCCCAACTGTACCTCCTAATCCCTGTACGTTTTAAGGTTCGAAATTGTGACTCAGCCTCTTTTACTCTGTAGAAAATGTAGTTTTTTTCAAATAATTTCTGCACGTTTTTGTACAGTTTATTACTTATTATTGCTTCACTAACTGTTAGCTGATCGCAACAGGGGTTAAAGTTGAGGGGCTGCCGCCCCCAAACCCCCCGCTTTTAAAGATTCTTGTGTTAAGGCTTTTAATTCCTGAATACTCAAATCAAATGCACAGTAAAATTTTTCTTTTTTCAACTTTTCTTTGAGCATGCGGGTATACGGCATGTTATCAAAGCAGTGGAGACTTACCTGTAAGGATAGCTGAAGGCCGACTGTGATATTCTTCTAGAGACGCCTGTTGAGCCGAAGGATTTAATAGATTGGATTTAAAAAAGAAACTGAGTTTCTTTTTTAAACTTTAAATTTAAGAGATACTACTTTAAGTTCAATATATAAAAAATTACTTTGACGGGGAATCAAAACCAGGTCTTCTGCATGACAGACAGCAATAGTGACCACTGTACCATCAGAGAGTCTTTTTAAATTATTTTTAGTCTCTGCAATCTATTTTCGACGCAAGCAAATAGAAAGTAAGATTTTCGTTTTTCGACAAAAAAACTTCTGGGAAAGAGCTGGAATTTTCGGAAGCTTGCAGTCGGTCTTGTCAGATTAAGAGGACTATTTTGATCTAATTTAATAATGAAATACTATGCTTTTAGGAATTTCAAAAATTAACATGGGCTCTTATAAAAAAACGAGGTACTTTGTACATGTAAATTCGAGGGATAATTTTTTCGGTCTGAAAATATCAAAAGGCCCTAACAGGTCGAATTCCGCTTCAAATGAGTCCTCATTCAACCAGATCTGTTGCCAACTCTGGCCTGTAGGCGTGTCAGATAAAAAAAACAACTTGATGAACATTAAGTGGCTATATTTGGTTTTTGGAAAACAGGGAAGGAGTGGTCGGATTGAGCTGAAATTTTGAGGATAAGCTCCCAGGCCCTAGAAAAGCTTATCCTCTAAACGATCGGACAACTTTAAAGGGGGGCTGTAGTGGGAGGGTCGAAACTTCCGGCCCACTTTCCTCCATTAAGATAAAGTCAGAGGGGGGGGTGAAATTTTTTATGTTTCTTAGTTCGAGCCTAGGCCACAAAATGCGATCACCGCCGTCTCTCTGCGACCGCTAGGACCAGAAATCGCTTAACATTGTGGTGGGTCGTCTCTTTAAAGAGGCACAAGTGTGCCTCCTCGATCAAAATGCTTGATTAGATCAAGCATGCTTGACCATTGAAGATCCTGTACTGAACTTCATTCAATCGATTGACGGTAATTGATAGATAGTCGGAATGACTCAAGCGGTTATCGGAACTGATTAACCATATATGTCCATTTTGATGAAAATTTGTGTCAGTGACTCGTCAGCAACCATCGATGACACATCTCAAAACTCGGAAAATCCAATTCTGAAGTCTGAACGCGAGTTTATTTTGTTTAACGATATGAGTTATACGATTTTTCTATCGATACGAGAATTGCACGATAGTAGAAGGGTTGATTGAGGCACGATTGAAGCACACATCAATCGTTTGACGTAATCGCTTGACCGTCTAGAACCTACTTATTAGATAAATTATCAGACGGGCCGACAAAGCAGAGAAATCAATGTGATGAAGTGTAAGCAAAAAACAGCTTGTTACTATAATTGTTAGTATTACATAGGTAGGTTTGATTTTTTCCACCTAAACAGTATAGTCCTATGTTATACTTACCTTGCTGCCATAGGAAGCAGTGAACCGCATCAAGGCCAGGTACTTTTGAAGGCAAATGAGCCAGACCATTCCGCAAATTCTTACACACTCGATTTCTTTGACCTTTTGCCATTGATAGCAATATGAAACAATTTTATATTTGGGATTGGATGAAATCGATTTAAATTTTCATAGGACTCCTGCATTCAGTAAATATAAAGTGGGATTTTAAATGCATTATATTAATATAGAAATCCAGAACAATCCTTAGAAATACAGAACAATCCCAAGAAATCAAGTAGTGAGGGGGTTATGGATTTGACGACGCCCATAGGGGGTAGGCTATACTACTGAAGCTACTACAAATTTTTCGTACAAAATACGTTTTGAGCCTTGTCTTACACAAAACGTTTCATGACGACGCACATTGGGGTAGGCTATACTATTGGAGTTACTACAAATTCTTACAAAACACGTTTCGGGCTCTTTTTTACACGAAAGTTAGATGAAAAAAATTCAGTAGTGAGGAGGTTAGGGGTTTGACGACGCCCATAGTGGGTATACTATTAAAGCTACTACAAAAAGTCGTATACATTTTAGGCAATGATGCAACTGCCCTTAGTCATCAATGAACCAACCTCCGAAGGCGCCACAACCTCCAAAGGCACAAATGCCTCTCACCCATCCCCCCCCCCTCAAATTCCCCTCCCCCTGCTGTTTTGAATTTTTAACTTTCATTTTTATATTTTTTTTACATAGAAGTTTTTAACTTTTTTTGCGTGTCTTGAAAGAAAGACATGAAATATAGTTACAACAAAAATTGACATTTGATATTTTCGAAATAAAAAATGAGAATGATATTGATATGTTTGTCATAATTTTTACATTAGAAAAATAATGTTTGTAATAACACTCTCCTTTTATTTTTACTTGGAATATTTTCGGACTTACTAAAAAATTTTCAACTTTTTTTAATGCGGCTGTACCCATGGTACTCTATGACCGCTTGTCGATACTATGCAGCTGTCCTAGTGGTATTATATAGCTGGTTATTGACAATATCTAGTTTATTTTATTTATTAAATAAGTAATTTTCACACATTGGAAGGATAAACACTTGCATCATATTAAAAAATGTGAAAATGAAACATTCAAAGAAAGTGTGAGCACATGATAAAGTCATCGTTGCCATAAATGCTGAAAAGGAGAAATATTTGAAGTATAAAATAAGCATTAATGGGGATTTTATTGGAAATATATGTGTTCGTTGTCATGACAGCGAGGAGCTACATTCCTTTGGAATACCCTAGAATTTCTATAATGTAAATGGTGGATATACGCGAAGTTAGTGCTAAAGAGAATACCGAAATAAAATTAATGGTTGATGAAGAGGGGCAACTTCTAGCAAATGAATCTGATAACGTGGTACCCGTTGATAGATCCAATCGTCATCTTTCCGGTGTTAGTATTCAAATGAAAGCGAAAGGAAAACGAAGACGTGCATACTGCTATACTAATGTCATAAACCATATTTTGTCTACGTGCCTACGTGCAGAACTGTTACCTGTGCAAAAACAATGTGATAATAGAAAGTGAAATCACAGGCAAAATAAAAAGTTCATTGGCAGACAATATAACTAATGAATATAAAGATAAATTTAAGAAAAATAAAGCACAAGTGAATATTATTACTACTATCGATCGTATACCAACATACATAGTCAATGAACCCAATAATACCAAAGACAAAAATTATATTGAACCTGTAGGTGACACCCCAGTAAAAATCGTGTATGACTCAAAATATATTAATGATTATTCCACTGGTTAAGAACTAAGAAGACAATAGCTACACTGTCAAGATAGAGCACGATAAATTATTTTGTGCAACAGGTTCAAAATGTCCAAAGTTGTTCAATGATATTAATAATGTATAATAATGTTTGTTACATATTTTTACGTTAATATTCTACATGTCTTTATTTTAATAAATATATTTTCTTCATACTGACGGTTAGTCTCATATTTTTGTTCATTTTTGATGTATAGTGTTTGTAGCATAGTTTAGTTGGAACCTCATGTAATTCAAAGCTTTTAAAGCCATATCCAGTTTTAAAAATAAAAGATGCCGTTATCTTGATGTTTAAAGTGATTTAAAAGATAGTTAAAGACTTGGTATTTATTGTACAATTGGTGGGATTACATCCAACTTGACCTTACAAGGTGAGTGAAGGGTCTTTTAAAGGCATTTTGGAGAACATTATTGTTTCAACATTAAAATCTTTATTACGCTCTGGACCATAATCCCCAAAGTCACTTCTTTGATCAGTCTTAGTTTAAAAACAATTTTTTTAGTTAAAAAGTATATTAAGTAAGGCCTAGAGGAGCGACCCCACCCCCTTTCCGTCGAGATCTTAAATAAAGAGAAAATTGGGATTTGTATAGAAACAATTAAATGGAAAAAAGGTCCTAGCAACAGCCTTTGGGTAATATTCTGTAAGAATATAAGGTTAAAATTTCCTTTTAGCCCTAGATTTGAATTAAAATCGTCATTTGGAACGAATTTCAGGGAGGTGCTAAATGGTCATAAATGGTTGATAGACAACGATTTTGTTTTGGCCTGCAGTAACATGTTACTGTGGGAAATGTTCTTCTATGAACAATTTCTCCAAGTAGTGCCAGGAGCACATGTATTGCATTAGAAGAGAAAGAAAACGAAGGAATTGAGGAAGAAAGTGAAAGAAAATGTTCTATAGAAAATTTTCACAGATAGTACTGTACGTCATCGAAGATCTGCGTGTTACGCAAAGTGTAACACAAGGAAAAAAAATTGGATTATGGTACAATGTTTTGTTGTTTGGTACATTTTCCATGCAATTTGTGGTACATTTTGTTTCGTAGTGTTGGCAATATTGGTCCCAGTGTCCCTTGAGCATTCAAAAATATATAATTTTCAGCCAAATTGTGTTCATATACTTTCTATAGTATGTTCATCTAAAAATCTCAGAAACTAGTTTTTTTTACGACTCGTAAGCCTTTTTCAAAGTGATCAGTTAACAACGAAAAGGAAAAAAAACATGCAGTACATCCATAGAGAATGAACTAGTGTGAAAAAAAATAATAAAAACATTTTTACAATAATAATAAATTTCTTATAATAAATATGGAAAAAAGTAGGGCGAACAGTAAAAGTGACACCAATTGAAGAAAAGGAGGGGAACATTGTTTGGATTCTATATTCCGCCACCCCAAAGATTTTGAAAAAAAACCTTTTCATTATTTTCCTTTTTTTTGCATATTTTTGTGTAAAAATTAAGGCAATTAAAATAAAATTGTTCCCTCCTAGATTTTGAAAAATACATTTTAATCCCCCCCCTCATGCCCTAATTTTCACTAATCTGCAGCATTGAGAAATAAAGAATCATCGGGTTTACCTTCTGATTTTGTTCAGCTGTTTGTTCAGCTGTTGCTCTGAGTTTGTCCTTTTTAATGAAGCAATATCCGCTTTAAGCAATGCTAATTCTGACTGCATCCAAAGACTGGATGTCATTTGGAGATGGTTAACACTCTGATTGAGAACTCAAACGAAAGCGGATGGCCTACGTTCCAGAAAAGCTTGAATAGCAAACCAGGATCGATTAAGGGTCTACCGCTGTCGGCATCGGTATTTGATGAATGACTATATTTGTATATATGTTATAATTTCATCAGATAACACTCACAGGGACCAAGAAATTTTTGTTATTAATCCTGGATTTTTAGTCTTCTGAGTCTTGTCTTTGGAGACTCCTCCCCGAGTTTGCTCTTTTTAATGAAGCAATGTCCGCTTTAAGCAGAGGTAATTCTGACTACATCTTTGACATTTTAAATGTTTTTATCTGCATCCCTGATCTACAAGATGCGCTTTTAAATTTAACAAGTCTAGCAAGAATCCACTAATTAGCTAGTCTGTAAAAATGCAGGCTGTAAATATGGGTGACTCATACATGTATAAATTTAGCTTGCAAAAGCCGACAGCAAATTTTGTATTTGAAGGGGCCATCCATTGTCGTTGGCTGGAGCTCAAGAACCTTCATACGGGAGGCAAGGCCCAAACCGTTTTTTTTAATTTGAGTGGATTTTTAGTTTAGTTCGTTTTCTGATTTAGGTCTGAATAGTAAGCCTTGTAAAGTAAGCTTTGTAAAGAAATTTTTATTGAAAGGTATTCCACCATTGGCATATGAACGGTGCTCTAATAGCTTTTTTAATATATTTTTTCTCCAAAACTTTAATTCTTCTTGAATATCGTTGCTCACAGTTCCTACAAATTTAGAATCAAGGGCCCATTTCTTCTCAAAAGGCTGGAAAAACAATAAAATTTATGTTCAGAAACTTCCATATATCTGGAATTTCGTAGCATAGTATTGTAAAATCCCTGCTTCCATTCTCCGATAAATTCCAGATTAATTTTGTTGTCTTTAAATAACGAGTAATGAATTTGACTTCGCTTGACTTACATGAAAAGTTTTTATTTTCTATGCATATTCTTTTTGTTTTAAGCTTGATTTCTTTCATAATCTTGAAAATTCCTCAATAATCAAAGGTGAGTCTAGCTACCACCGCCATTGCCTCATCGGTTGGCATGCATAGATCGCTGGATATAAGATCCCGAACTAACAGTTTGACGTTACTACGGTTTATCAACAAGTTAAAAAACATTCTTCTGATGTTCTTGTAGCTATATTCTGGCATATGAGGTTGGCTTAGAATTATCAGCATGAAAAACATGGACCGACTCATTTTTGTCCTTTGCATTCAATTTTTGCTGTTGCAATACTGTGTTAAAATGTGCATTCCTATCCAAGGTCGTAGATTTCATGACACTAGAATGAAGACTGGAGTCTAACAGGCTTTTTGATATTTTTTTACAATATAAGACCTACAATCTACAGGGGTGTATTACAGGGGTGTATAAAAAAACGTAACAAAAATTAAAACTAATTTTAAAATTTTCAGGTATAATTCCAGTTTAAATTACAAAATTAAAATTTTTGCTCATATATCACAAATATTTTCGCAGTTTATAACTTTATCGATTCTGAGCTAACACTAAACTAAAATAAAAATTGATTTTTTTCAATTTTAACGTAATCACTTATTACGTCATATATGGTTATAGCATATTTCAAATCATCATTAAAATGTAAAAATTCAGATTTTTAGAGTTTCGGTTACTACTGAGATGAGTCACTCTTACTATACGGTTCTTTACCATGAACTGTTTGATATGAACCCTGATTACAAGCAGGTCAAATTTGTAATTGCTATGAATTTCCGTCTTCAGTAATCTGTTTACTTCTTTTCCACTGTTTAAAAAACACATAAATAACAATTCAAAAAAGATATAATGCAAATCCACGTAGAATAAAAAGATTATTTGTCATCAACCTACTATAAATCAAAACTATGTTCAAAATAGTCATAGCTGCTACCAGAAAAATATATATCAATTTATTATTAAATCCCATTTCTGTGTTTTAGTTAACAATCAAATCCATATGTGAACGTACCAAGTCACATACCCAGTTTGGATGCCGTTTTATATTTAAATATTGTTATATTAAATTTTCTTCGGTAGATCTTGAGATTCTTTTAATAGTTTTTATGAACAATTTGCTAGGTATGGAAAGCCTGCAGATTCCTCGAACAATTTTTGCTATTTTTGATTTGTTAAAATGATCACTTTAACCGTGAATTTCTTTTTATTTGATTTAGATGAGTAGTAACAGACAATCATTGGAATAACAAATCTGGGTTGCAGTGGTAGCTAGCAACCTAGTAAGAAACGATCACGTCCAATGATAAGAAATATAATAACCCCTAACTTCTAAAAAAACTCAGATCAATGCAAAAATACACTATTAAAACCACCTTGTTTGAAACCCTTACCGCTAAAAAATGACTCGGTCTCACGTCTTTATTTTTTTTCAAATAAAAGACTTTAGCATAACAAAATGTACAAAAATAAATGTGAAGAACGAATATTCCACCGATTGTCTATTAATAACCATATATGACGTAATAAGTGACATGACGTAATATCTAAAACCTATTGTGTACTAATAAACATATATGACGTAATGAGCGACGTGAAGTAAAAATTGAAAAAATTAATTTTTATTTTATTTTCGTTTTTAGTTCAGAATCGCTAAAATTATAAACAGCAAAAATATTTATGGTATCTGAGCAATAGTTTTAATCTTTTAATTTAGACTAGAAAAATACCTGAAAATTTTAATACTAGTTTAATTTTTTGTTAGGTTCTTGGTACTTGATGACTTAAACATTCAACTAATGGTTACATAATGGTTTCATCCAAGCAAGCTACACGCAAGTTGGTGGCTGTTCAAAGGTATGTTTGTATGTATATTTTTATTACTGCTACATAAACTGCAATTGCGTAAATTTAGCATTGTTTATGGGACTTTGTTATTTGATGCCCCTTTTACGAACGCCTCTCCTTCGGCCTCCTCCGTTCAGTATGCCACTTTGTTCAAATAAACTTAAACATATTCGTCCACTCAAAACTGTGGCATCATTAAATACTTTTATTGATAGGACGAGAGTTTTAGTTTCGTACCAGAACGATACCTATTTTCACCAAATTTTTCATAAACGGTGGGAATTATAAGCATTTGTTGAGAAAACGAATACTTATAATTTATGGCATCGATTATATATATACCAAAGGCAAAGTCAGTTCAAAAATGCTCTTCATAACACACTTTGTTTCTATCATGTACCTAATTTATTTGGCATCTTGGCAGTTTAATTGTCTCAAAAAATGTAAAACCAAGGCCCGAATAATATTTGCACTTTACTCAAAAAATACAAATGAATGTGCATTGTCAGTTTAATATACATATACTGATGTTTAGTAATCAAAATGTTAATATTATTTGATTTATTAAATTTATAAAAGTAAAAACATTTATATTTTTCAGTAAAGTGCAAATTTTGTTCGGGCCTTGGGAAGGCATAGGGGATTCGCGCCCAACTTATGTTAATTTCTGCTTGTTTTGAGTTTGAATCGGTTATTTATTGTAATTTCTGTTCGTTTTGGGTTTCATTTATTTATGGATCCTGATTTATGGTAGTTTCACGCTTGGTAGACTATTTGATTTTATTTTTGCACATTTTTTGTTTAATAGAGTTCTTTACAACCTACGAGTCTTATAGCTTAGAGTCTTATAACTTAGAGTCTTATAGCTTAGAGTTTTATTGCTTAGAGTCTTATAGCTTAGAGTCTTATAGCTTAGAGTCTTATAGCTTAGAGTCTAAAAGCTTAGAATCTTAGAGCTTAGATTATTACATCTTAGATTCTCATAGCTTAGAATCTTATAGCTTAGAGTCTTGTAGCTTACAGTCTTATATCTTAGAGACTTATAGCTTAGAGTCTTATAGCATAAACTCTTATAGACACTTTTTGACTGAACCTCTTCATCCTTAGACTTTTCGTGTTTTCCATTTCTGAAAACACTATGGAAATTTTTGACTGAACCTCTTCATCCCTATAGGAATCTTTGTTTATCAATGCTGGAATGATGTTAGTCCAGAGGTTTTTCGTGATTATTTTAATGACAATAGGTCTTTGCACCATTATGAAACTCGTCATGCTAGTGATTTCATTGTTCTGAATAGAAGTGGAACCAGGGCCGGCTTCCATACTAGATTTTCAGGACCTAATTTGTGGAACTCTATTCTGGAGAGCATTCGGGCGGCTGAGCACCTGGGGATATTTAAAAATAAATTGAAAAAATAGTTGTTAGGTCAAGGTTCATAGTTTTTTTCTTTATTATTATTATTATTTATCTTTATTATTATTATTATTATTATTAAATGAATTGATGAGACATTGATTTTTTTTTAGTGTTTTTTGTTTTTTTATTATTATTATTATTAAGTTTTTTTTGTTTTTTTGTTTTTTTTGTTTATAGTTAATCATTAATTAGTAAATGAGTTGTATGTACCCGCCCAGTCGCAAGTGCTTTTTGGTATCTTTCTTGAGGCGGGTATTGGCATATTTGTTAAATGTATTTTGATGTTAAATAAAATGAACTGAACTGAACTGAACTATACTTTTGATGTTCTTACATTTCTGAAAATACTATGGCACTTTTCGACCGAACCTCTTCATCCTTATACTTTTGGTGTTCTTCCATTTTATAAAATATGATGGCACATTTTGACCTAACCACTTCATCCTTAGACTTTTGGTGTTCTTCCATTTCGGAAAATACTATGTGTTTTTTTGTCTGAACCTCTTCATTCTTAGACTTTTGGTGTTCTTCCATTTCGGGAAATACTATGGCACTTTTCGACTGAACCTCTTCATCCTTGGACTTTGGGTGTTCTTCCATTTCGGAAAACACTGGGGCACTTTTTCACTGGACTTCTTCATCCTTAGACTTTACGTGTTCTTCCATTTCAGAATATATTATGGGACATTTCGACTAAACCTCTTCAGCCTTAGATTTTTGGTGTTCATCCATTTCGGAAAATGCTATGGCACTTTTTACTGAACCTCTTCCTCCTTAGACTTTTGGTGTTCTTCCATTTCGGAAAATACTATGAAACCTTCGACTGAACTTCTTCATCCTTAGACTTTTGGTGTTCTTCATTTTCGTAAAATATTCTATGGCACATTTTGACTGAACCTCTTCATCCTTAGACTTTGGGTGTTCATCCATTTCGGAAAATACTATGGGACTTTTTACTGAACCTCTTCATCCTTAGACTTTTGGTGTTCTTCCATTTCAGAAAATACTATGACACTTTTTGACTGAGCCTCTTCATCCTTAGACTTTTGGTGTTCTTCCATTTCGGAAAATATACTATGACACTTTTTGACTGAACCTCTTCATCCTTAGAGTTTTGGTGTTCTTTCATTTCGAAAAATACTATGGCACTGTTTGACTGAACCTCTTAAACTTTTGGTGTTCTTTCATTTCAAAAAATACTATGGCACTTTTTTATTGAACCTCTTCATCCTTAGACTTTTGGTGTTCTTCCATTTCGGAAAATATACTATGACACTTTTTGACTGAATCTCTTCATCCTTAGAGTTTTGGTGTTCTTTCATTTCGAAAAATACTATGGCACTTTTTGACTGAACCTTTTCATCATTAGACTTTTGGTGTTTTTCCATTTAGAGTCTTATATCATAGATTCTTATTGCTTTGTAGCTATCTGTTTAAATTCTAATATCACAGCGCCATATAGCATAGAGTCTTAAAGCATAGAGAAAAGTAGCTTATAGTCTTAGAGCTTAGAGTTTTATAGCTTAGAATCTTGTATCTTCGAGTATTATAGATTAGAGTCTTATAGCTTAGAGTTTTATAGCTTAGAGTCTTAAAGACATTTTTTGACTGAACCTCTTCATCCTCAGACTTTTTGTGTTTTTCCATTTCGGAAAATACTGTGGAAATTTTTGACTGAACCTCTTCATCCTTAGAATTTTGGTGTTTTTCCATTTCGGAAATTACTATGGCACTTTTTGAGCGAACCTCTTCATCCTTAGACTTTTGGTGTTCTTCCATTTTAGAACATACTATGGCACATTTTGACTTAACCACTTCATCCTTAGACTTTTGGTGATCTTCCATTTCGGAAAAACTATGGCTCTTTTTGACTGAACCTCTCCGTTCTTAGACTTTTGGATTTCTTCCATTTCAGATAATACTATGGCACTTTTCGACTGAACCTCTTCATCCTTAAACTTCGGGTGTTCTTCTATTTTGGAAACATTATGGCACTTTTTCACTTGACTAATTCATCCTTAGACTTTACGTGTTCTTCCATTTCCGTGTTCTTCCGTTTTTTTATCCTGTTCTTCTTGTGTTTCTTTCGTGCTGAAGACGCCTTGTTTGTATACAGGCGAAATATCCGCGTTGTTTTGCATTTGTGTTTTCTTTTCTCTCCACTGGCCAAAGTCTCGTTTGTTTTTTTTTTAAATTTTTCTCTTTGTTAGTTTTTAGAGTTTTATAGCTTAGAGTTTTATAGCTTATAGTCTTAAATCATAGAGTTGTATAGATTATAGTCTTATAGCTTAGATTCTTATAGCTTAGAGTCTTATAGCTTAGTGTCTTATAGCTTAGAGTCTTATAGCTTAGAGTCTTTTAGTTTAGAGTCTTTTAGTTTTTAGTGTTACATATTATAGTCTTGCATCTTATAATATAGCGTTTTGATGTCTTACAGCTCTGAGTATAACAGCTTAAAGTCTTATAGCTTAGAGTCATATAGCTTAGGGCTTAGTCATATAACTTAGAGTCCTATAGCTTAGCTTCGGATTGGAATCGCAGCATCCTTGTGAGGATCTTTAAGAAAGACAATGCGTCCTTCCCAGGCAACTGGCGAGGAATCTGCAGGCTTTCCATACCTAGCAAATTGCTGACGCACATTTTACTGCAGAGAATCAGCTCGCAGCTCGAGAGACACCTTCGCGACGAGCAACATGGATTCAGACCGAACCGTTCAGGTTCAGACTTGAAATTTACCCTACGGCTACTGATGGAAGAAAGTAGAGAATGGCGCTCAAAAATCTATATGATATTCATCAATTTTCAGAAGGCATTTGACTCAGTTGACCGCCAAAGTCTGTGGAAGATCCTACTGCATTACGGAATCCCTGAAAATATAGGTTCACTGATTGTTGCGTTTTATGAAGATAGCGAGCTTTGTGTAAAGACACCAGATGGCCAAACTCGTTTCTTTTGCATTCTGTCAGGAGTTAAGCAAAGTTGTGTCTTGTTACCGCTATTTTTCGTAATTCTCATTGATTACATACTGCGAATTACAAGCACAGACGGAATCCAGCTGAATTCAGAAATACGCTTCAGTGATGTAGACTTCGCTGACGACACTGCCGTCCTAAAATCATGCAAACAAAGACTCCAAGAACTCCATGACAAAGTGAGGGAAAGAGGTGGCCATGTCGGCCTGAAAATAAATAATGAGAAAACAAAATGCATGGCTACCACAGATTCACCCCTGAGCATAACTTGCGGAGAGCAACACATAGAGTAAGTCGTCCATTTCAAATACTTGGGAAGCATAATAGAAAGTACCGGATCGACCGCAAAAGAATTGCTCACAAGAATCGGCCAAGCCAATGGGGCTTTCAATAGATTTCGGAAAGTAAGGCGGTCCCAAAGCTTCTCTATACGGCTAAAGCTACGACTCTTCAAGAGCAATATTATGCCAGTGCTGCTTTACGCAGCAGAAACCTGGCACCTGAACCAGGAGCAAGAGAGAAGAATACTTGCTTTCGAAAACACATTTCTCAGAGGAATTCTCAACATCCTTTGGCAGCTGAGAATAACAAACCAATCCATCCGTGACAAGACTGGCCAGCCTCTTGTGACCTATATCATAAGAGTCCGCCGATGGAGATACCTTGGCCAGGTACTACCTATGGAAAATCTCCGACTAACAAATGCAGCGCTCCATTGGCAGCCATCGGGTCGACACCGCAGGGGAAGACCCAGAAACACACTGCGTCAAGTGTACCAGACAGATCTCCGTAATCTGTACACATCAATCCAAACTCAGTGGGAGGACATGCTTGCAGCAGCAAACCTGCGGGAAGATTGGCAGCTCCTTCTTGATGCCCTGGGTGCCTCTGGATGCACAGGTGGCTCTAAGGTGTAAGGTAAGGATACCACCAACCCTACGAACGGCTCTGTAAACTGCAATTAATATTTGGATAGCCATTTTACCTATTCCCTTTCTAAAAAAAACGATAAATAAAAGTTCAAATAGGGATAAAATCCTTTTAATAGACAGTGATGATAGAAATTCACAAAAATACCAGATATTTCGGTCTACTGATGACGGTAGACTGATTTCGGTCTACCGCTATTTACTACTGATGACGGTCACTGTATATGTGACCGAAATATCTGGTATTTTTGTGAATTTCTGTCATCACTGTCTATTAAAAGGATTTTATCCCTATTTGAACTTTTATTTATCGTCATGGAAAGGCAGTGTGGTCTCCGAAATTATCTACGTAAAAAAAAACGATTTCCATTGGCTGTCCGTGAAAAATGCCAATTGCGATCAATTGAGGATTTTTCTTATTTAGCCTAGTGTTTCTCACAGTAATATAATTTCAAAGATCAATTATCCAAGAAAAATGTTAATGGGTAAGAAACAAAACAATTAAAGAATACTTTATTATGAATTCAAAGCTCTTTGGAGCATTACGGCAGACAAAGAGTCAAAATTAATAGCACAATATCATCTATAAATCGGAAAAAAAATTAATGATCCCCAGTTTACTAAAATCTTCATGTATTTCAAATAGGATAATATTTCCTAAATAATTGAATTTAAAACCATTAACAGGAATAACAGGGCGAGGACATTGCAGGTGAAAAACACCAATGACAGAACTGCATTTGAAAACAAAAAAAAATGCTAAGATCCTGGTCATTTGGGGGAATCCACCAAGCTAACCAAATATAGATCAAATAAAAGTCAAACTTTGGAGGAGGTAAGAGCTGAGTGTTCGCCAGTATTCTTGGACATGCTAGGAACATAGCAAGTTCCAACAATATTGGTGGGAACTAAACCAATAAGCTCGTAGAAAAAGGTAATAATCAAAATATCACAAAAGGGACAAATTACACTCAATGACTGTATAAAACTAAGGCGCAAATTAAACTGAGGATAATTCCATTCCAGACAAAAACAATAAAAAAAAATTATAGGGAAACCACAAAAGATATCCCCTATCTCTAAGCAACTTTTGGCACGACATAGGCACACATTTTTGGTAAAATACCACAGACATGGAATATGTGTCTGCGATGAAAACCACACAATTTTGTGGGAATCAAGAATATCGTAAAAACTTTCATTTTTATGAATAAATAAGAACTAGAAATATCGGGGAAAAACTTAATTAAAAGTGTTCAAAAAAATTTATCTGAAAAACTACAGTACTTTTCTAACACCAAAAACTTTCGAAAGAAAAAAATTTAAATAATTTCAAAAAAAAAGTTGCAAAAATTAGACACGCCCCCCCCTCTTAGAAATATGGAGATAATGAATTTGGTCATAAAAGGAAATCAGCATAAAAGCATGTAATGTTATGGAAAAAGAACATGGAATACATAAATATAAGCTTTAAAAAAAGACATATTTTACTGAAAAATTTGGAAAAGACTTGAAAAAACCCTTAGGCTCCATTGAAATATTGAATCAAAAAAGAGAACGGTTCGAGTTGAAAATATAGCCAGACGGAAGTGAAGTAAAAGAAATTGGGTGACAAAGAGACACAAGTTGGTCGAAATTTAAGGCAAGACCACTTAAATTTGAGAAGTTAAAGCGAAAACAGTTATGTTCGCTTATACGTCTTAAAAAAACTACCGTACGTAAAAAAAAGATATATGGAGATAAGGATATATTCCTTGGAAAAGAACCACCTTTTTACTAAAGGAAAGAGCCTATGGGAAAATTGTAGCTACAAATAAAGAGTTTAGATATACATAATATATTGTTGTGTTTCGTGTTCTTAATAAACCTATTAGATTGAACAGAATCACAAGGAAAACTAATGTTGAACCTACCAGACGCTTGTTATGGTGATCAAGCACCAAATAGATATTACTGAGATGAGGGCACAACAAAAAGGTAAAAATTCAGAAAATTCCATCTCAAGCTTTTTCAAACTGATTCTCAAGCTACAAATTTAGCGATTGTTGCATATAATTTTGAAAAAAAAAGATATATATTATTTTAGAAAAGGATAAACCTTGAATATGTGAACTACAACAGTTAAACCTTGTATTATGCAAAAAAAAAATTGTCTCAGGTTTTTGACAACCCTTGAGCACACGTAGCGCGTAGCGCATAGACGTTGTGTGAGTTTTTTTTGCGCATCATAGCGCATAGAACTGTAATTATATTTGCAAACTCGCGTTACTAAGAAATGAACAATACATCGCTCCCCGGGAAAAAAGACTTACCTAGATGGAAATAGAAAGAACCACTTATTATAAAGGCTTATTAGCCTATACTTGGGGATATTTTATAACTACTATCGTGGTTCTGGGATTGTTTATATGGGGTCTTAAATTTTGGTATAATATGAAACATCAAACCCTCGGGGGGGGGGGGGGGGGGGGATATAATAAACCCTGTCTGCGCAAAACCATAATCTAACGTTACAAAAAAAAGATAACCTTGGCCAATAATGGACCAGAAACATAACCCTAAGGAAACCCATTGAGGTTAGATGCACATAATGACCCAAGGATGGCAGCAAAATAGCTGTAAACGAAATTAAGTTGATTAAAGTAAAATATTGAGATTTGGGACAATTTTTCTTTAAATGGGGAGTATTGTGGTAAAGCTTTCTAATTTAGTTAATTATTAATTTAGTAAAAATATATAAGACGTAAATATGAAGTTTTGAAATACCACTTTTTATTAAGATAAGGAACATATCCTGCTAAGTTCTGTTTAACGGGAGATTGAGAAATTACCACTTCCTAGCGATTACGTGGGAAGGTGTGGTTGATAAAAATGTATAAAAGATACACTTTATCGGAAGGGGGAATCTGATACTAACTTTATGCCGGACTGGTCCGTTGTTTTAGAAATACTTTGGGACTCTGTCTTATCATTGTAAGTGTCTAAGTACCTATTTATATATTATTGTTGTTTTATTGAGACTTGTGGTCTACTTGGGACAGCCAGTACTAGTAGACAGAATATGTCCGATTATATTATATGTTAAATGAATAAAAGTATTGTGTTTTAAACAACCTCTCTACGATCAATTTTTAGCCTCTCGAACAACCCCAGTCGGTACGCCTCATTAGTTCGGGCATAGCCTAAGGCACGCTACCAAAGTTTTATTACCTTAGGGCCAGAGTTTATCTTCCCTATAAAGGGAGAATAAAGGCATCTACAACTACAACCCCCAAATACCACAAGTAACACTTTACAACAGTAAATTCTCGAGAACTAGGCTAAAACCACAGCCTTATTTTTACAGGTATCATGGCGTAGATTAATTTCAAAAGTTCCCTTTTTAATGAAAGGGTTTTGCTTGTTGCATAAATCTTTATTGGGCCCTCCTCTTCAATGTCTATTAGTTATTGTCTGATTGTTGAAGTAGAACAATATTTGCTATTATTAAAGAGACACTAGGCTAGTTATACACATTAGTATCATTCTAAATATCATGCCTTATTCTCTTATCTACAAGATGCTATATTTTGGGAATTCAATTATTTGCTTTATTCTTTTACCTTTACTGGTAAGCTATTTTAGTAAACGTCTTGCATTATATATATATATAATTGTTTGACCTACGAAAGAGGTTTATTTTGTTATTTTCATTGATACGGGTTGTTTTTCTTATACTTAATTGCGCGGTTCATTTTCGTACCCTTTGATTCGTCTTAAGATATTTTTTTTGCTAACGACGATAAGACTAGTGGTTTAGCTAGCCGAGCGTTGGTTGCAAATTTAGTTTATGGTACAACAATTCGTGACAGCAAACATACTTTTACTATAGAGGGCCATCAAAAGTCGACAAAAGGTTGATCAATATGTGTCCTTTTTCTTACTTTAGTTTTGTCTTATTCGTAACTCGCAGATGCGATATTTTAAAATTTTGTTAACTAATTTCATGGATTTTTTTTTACTTATGGGGGTACCTAATTTTGTCTCTCAAGACTATCTAAACTGCTTGAGTGACACGCGACTAGTCCTAGGTTATGGGGACAATTTGTCAAAACAATTTTTCTTAGTGTGGTTGTCACATTTATCTTACAAGATATGTGTACTTAATTTGAATTTTGGCACTTAGGAAATTCATTAAACCGAAAGTATTACGAGACTGAGACCGTGAAACCGCCATTTTCAGGTCTTCTCATGTCCTGCTCATATTATACTGCCCTTGAGGTTTTGTTTATGTTTACGAACTTATCTTTTTTTGTTAGAATTACATCGTATTATTATGGGTTGACACATACGTACGAAGATTAATATTTTAAATTCTACAATTTTGATTTATTTTTTACGTTCAGGGTTATTGATTTTTTTGCTTTGCGTTAATTCTTTAGAACTTATTCTTCTGTTGAAACTGTATATTATAATTATTTTATGTATTTCGAATTATGCCACGACAAAAAAATAATCGAAATATAATCAATTATCAATACATATGCAATATTATATAGAAGATATCACTATTTGAGACCGAACGATATTTTCGGATCATCTTATATTTATAGGGGCCAATTTTTCGCCATTGGGTGTAGCGTTTTTTTCCGTTTTTTTGTTATTCAAAGATTATTTTAGCATGTTGATTAATTTATTCTTATAATCTTGGTTTTCAAGCAAAAGGACTGTTTGTTATAGGAATCCACGTAGCTTAGAGTAAATTACGGTATACGGGGTAATTATTCTTATTATAAGCAATGAAAAAGGGAAAATGTTTTAATTCGATAACAATATGCTTAGGTAGCTAAGCTGTCATAAATGTTTGTTATTTCGCAAGTATTTGGAAGTTACAGGCCTTGAATTATTATCGTATCGATGTTTTAAATGGGGTCAATTCGGGATGGATGTTAAATGCCATTTATGGGGGCTTATTGTTTTGTCGAATTTTATTTGAAGTAAATACTTCTAGTTACGATTTGCACGAGAGCCCTTTTTGAACTTTATTGTGATAGTCGGTTGCTAAGAATTAGCATTTTACATAGAGTCGCATTAACTGCATAGGCAACTTATAACTCTTAGAGGGGTGATATTAATTTGGTAGAAATTGCGAAGGGAGATATTATCGTCTCGCTTGGTGATTTGCAGGAGTCTTTAGGAAATTAAGTTTATCTTGAACGTCAAAGAATGCCTTCAGTTCCCATTGGCTGTTTTTAATTTTCATTTTATTTTACTAAATAGGATGATTTCTTTTGATAATTTAATCTTTTCGTCATCACATATCTTGCATATGGATTAATGATCCATGCACATTATCAAGGAAAAGATATATAATTCTACTTGCGATTAATTTCAACTGGGGAGAAATTTTTTGCGAAATTTTTGAGCTTATCTACATGTATATGGATCATGTCTCACTAAGGAACGTTGTTATAATTAATGCGATAACAACTAGTACATATTTCTTTTGCCGAATATGTACTATAGGTTGTCGAGTATTTTATAAATTTTAAAGGTTGCTACTTCCTATAAATGTTAGGATTGCTACTCCCGGTAATTTTTTCTTGTGATTAAATTTGGACTTCTTTATTATTTATTGAAGTATTATCATTCTTGTTGATCTTAGGGTTAAAGTTTTTTTGAGTCTTGCTATGAGAAACAGTTATTAAATATTTAGGTAACTAATTTTGCGTTTTGTATGTATTGCTATGGTGCTACTAATAATAATGAAATATTCCAAGGATAAGATTGTACTTTGACCTATCGTCTAAACGGGTAACCAGGATTTCCGATGCCGTAATAATAAAGATACCAAATATGTCTTATGACGGAGGTAAATCCTCATCATGGTTATGATAGACCTCTATCACAACCCATAGTCAGGACATTCTGGAATTTTGTGTTCCATTATATTGTTGGCATGTGGTTTTTGAATTTGGATAGGATGTCCGATAAAGTTAATTTGGGAAGAAGTAGGATTGATCCTAAAGGAACCCTCAGTATTTCGAACCTCGAAATACAAAAAAGATCAAGTCTCCCGAGGCTCGAAACACCAAAAGCGTCCTTAGATCCGCATTTAAATGCTTCATTAAGATTAAAAGTAAGTTTTGAATTATTCTGGCGTGGGATTATGCATTGGCATACAATTGAACGCAGCACACGGAAGCGATCCTCATGCACTGAATACAACTATACGCCAAGGGATTCCTAGTGATCCTCACGTTTGCCTACTCCGGAGGCTGCCCGGGATTGGGAAGGTTAGGACTTCTGTTCACTGCATTTTCTCTTCTATGATTATTTATAATATAATTAAATATTTTTCCCGTTTTTTTTTAATTTCGGAAATACTATATTTTGGTCAGCAGAAATATAGGTACTTCTAGTTTAACGAGTTTTCGCTCGTGTTATTAGGTTATTCACTATATTTTATCGCTAAACGCTATATCCTATAAGGTGTAACCACTTAACTGTATTAAACTTGTAATTTTTTTTTAACAAGAAAGGTATTTTTACCTCCTTTGTTTGAGTTCAATTGATTCCCTCGTTTTATGCACCTCAGTTTTTCGTATCATCTGGTAATGGTTCTGTTTTGGGTGTTCCTACTGGTGCAGAGACTTCTGAGGAATCTTGGCCTTTTATAACATTTTCTTGGGCGTTGGAGTACTGAGTCCTCATAATTATGCTATTGTCCGTTGGAGGAATTTGTTGAATAGATTCCACTTGGGATTTGATATGATTATGCCGGGATTGGTTTGGGATTGCAAAATATGCGGGTTGTGATGGTCCTTCATTGTAATCGTTAGTAAGAATATTTTCTAAATGGGGATTGTGAGGTAGGTTAATTTCAATGGTAAAATATGTTGCTACTATCTTCTCTAGTTTGATAAGGATTCTCTTTGTTTCTGCAGCCCTTAGGTAGTTTCGATATGATTTTCTTTCAGTTACCTTTCTAAATTATATTGTTGGAGTTTGACTATTTTTTTCTCTGTCTTCAAGTTGTTGTATTTATGTTGTAAGTCTAAAAGCTTTACTCTTTCAGGTGCCAGGGCTTCTTGTATCGCTATTTTCGTGGATAGAACTGTACTGCTTCTGTACTCTTGCACTTTTTTGCCAATTTCTTGCATTTTATTGTATAATACTTGTAATTTTAGGACCTTGTTGGGGTAATTATATCCCTTAACAAGCGTGGCGTCGCTGGGGTGATTTTTT
>NC_142794.1:101772463-101819008 GCF_049724085.1 Artemia sp. Qi Xiang Cuo | reverse complement strand
AAATTGCAGAAGTTCATATGGAGGTTTTTTCAACAAAAATGGGATTTTAGGATGTTTATTTTTATGATCAATTTATAGGATACTTATTGTGTATTTTCTCTTAAGTTGAAAGTGAAACCTAACGGATAGATAAATAAGTAATACAGAAAGCCTACTTATAATGGATAGATAAAATATGAATGAATAAAGATCCTGAGTAAAATAAGTTTGAAATTTTCATATCTATGACACGTAGGAAGTACAAAAACAAAAAGATGCATTTCCAGAAAATAAGCATAAGAAAACTTTTCTACTTTAGGAGTGACGCCAAAAGTGTCGTGTTTATTGCTATATAAAGCAAATTGATGGGATAAATTATGAAAATAACATAGATAGAAGCAAAATATTTAAAATAAGCCAATAAAAGTCACTCTATAAGTTATGATAGCCCACATGCCCAGGCTTTCCCTCTAGAGACGTGGCACCTAAAGTGCCATTTAAAACTTGCTGATGGTGCCAGGTATAGGAAGGATGTAGATATGAGCAATGTATTTTATATGAGCAAATAAAAATCTATAGAATATAATCCGATAGCCTGCGAGCCCCACCCCTGTGTATGTGCACAAAAAGTGCCGTTTTTAGTGCCCTAGTAAACTGCATATGGCAAAATTTATAAACATCACATATATATTTATGAATAGCATCCGATTGAGCCACCCAGCATCTCTCTGTTCTGGTAAACCACTAGCACTAAAAAAAAAGGAGACAGATCAGTGCTACCCATGTAAAAAAGTCATTTTCCTCATTGTTTAAGGTGGGGGACTGTAATTTCCCTGGAGTAGGTTTTGACTGCTGAGTCCCATGGTATAATTTTCATTTTTCATCTGACGCCATTTTTGAGGGATGACATGCTTGTAATTCAAAAGGCTCTATGGCCAAATTCAAATAAATATTGCACATTTTTTTAAAAAAAAAGACCTTTTCAAACTTACTTGATCCTTGAGAACTTTTAAACAAGCTACAATTCTTACCCTCCCCCTCGATTAAGAAAGATGTCAAAGAACATAGAATATAAACCTAAAAAATTTGTTTCTGTATTTTTAGTAACCTCTTCGACGAGGAACGTTTTAGAATATTTAAAATATTAGGCTTTCGTTTTGAACCTGTTAAACCATTTAAGATAGGCCTATAGGATACTCTCCCTCCCCTGACAATGAGAAATGTCGATGAATATAGAATGGAAAATTTAAATAATTTGTTTCTGTGTATTTTCGTACTTTTTTCGACGACGAAAATTTTAGAGAGCTTATAATTTTAGGTATTATATATTCAATATTTTTATTGTCTTTATTTCCTTTTCAGGTGTCACCTGCCCTTAAGTCTATTTGCTGCTTATTTCCTATGATTTGAGTTATAGAAGGCTTCAATTAAACACAATCACAGGAAATAATAGCATAGACTACTTAGAACTACTAAATTTTACCGGACATAATCACTAGATACAATAGCATTGACTACCTGGAACTACCAAAATTCACTGCAAAATCTTCAAAATTGGCTTCACAAAAACAAGAATCAGCTCCACCTACTTTTTGTAGACCGTTTTTAGTAAATCTTTGGAAAATTATATGCGTATGAACTTATTGGCTCCACGGGCAAAGCGCTTTTACTGCTAAAGAGGGGCGTGTTTGTTCCGTCATAAAGATGACAATCTATCATGCAATCATAAGTGTCTTATATGGATGATCCTTTTTTAGAAGTTAAAATTACCAGAAAATGGACAAACACTGTTTTTTTTTTATCAACTTTGAACTTATATTCCTAATTCGCTGGAACTAGGGAACCCCAGCACACAATAGATAATTAAAAATAAAAATACCTAGTCCCCCAACGAAGGCCAAATTTTTCTTCTAAGCGGCTTAGAACAACTTACCCACGCACGTTCCTGGATCAAGGGGGCCATAGTGTATAAAAAACGATTCAGCGGCAAGGGTCATCTAAAAATGCGCCAGAAGTCTTAGTTTTGACTAGTTTGAAACTTATTATTAAAATCCTTTGTTACGAAGATTATTTTGAAACTTTGAAAATTAATTGCCTGATCAATAACGTTATTACACCTGAGTCCTCTATTTTATCATTCTTACTTAAGGACAGGGATTACAAGCTTTTGGATAAAAATAACACACCTTCGAAACTAGTAATTATATCAAAGAAAAACAAAACCTGAATCTACATTTTGAACTAAATCAAACAATTAAAGTTTACCCATATGAAATTTTTCTTGCAGATTCCTTGATTCCATTCAGCATTCCATATGACTTGTATAGTTTAATATTAAGGCTTTCGACTAAGTGACGTCAGTTCATGGAAATTAGGAGAGTTAAAGGGTGTATGTGTAAATATGTATTTTTAAAATACATTTTTAGTGCCCCTAAACAAATGAGGAGATATTTTAAGACGAGAATTCTATTGTTTACAGTTTACTCATGTGTGTTTGCTACCTCATAGTTATTAGCAAGTGCTATTGCTTACTTATGCAAGTTTATATCGGGATGAGGCAAAGTTAAACAAATTTAAGTGTGAACAGAAGTAAAGCAAAATTAAATTTCCTATTGACCTACAGATACAAGCTCAAGCACATAAAAAATTACTCTTGAACCATTCAGACTAGGACTTCAGTATCTTACCACTCTTAGCAGCAGTAGAGGTTGAGATTTAAACTTATCTTCTACTAAAACGTATTTGCGAAACATGTCATATGTCACCTTCTGAAAGGTAAAAGTACGGATGATCCACGTTATATTACTACAGTAAATCGCAGTTCGACGCGCTCGGTGGTTTACCACTTAGTAAACCACTGGGACAGGACACTTAGGTTAGCAAGACAGTTCAACTCTGATAACTCAAAAGATGCTATGAATGCCACCTAAATAATACACCCCCTCCCTTTAATTGATACTTTCAACTATAGGGTAGACAGTCTACCATTGACGAGCATATTTAACCTTGCTTAAATCAGACTCATGCATGGATTCGCAACTTTAATCTTCTGCTTTACAAAACATGGATTTAAGTTCCTCCTCCTAAAATAAATCCGATTTACCGATTGTCCTTTTCTTTCCATCAAATTTTTTTCTCAAGCTATTCACAAGTTTCTCAACTTTTCTAAGACACTATACTCTCTTTCTTCACTCAAACAAACAGTGAAAATCCAACGTTTTTTTATACAAAAATTATTTTGACGTATCTGACTTTTTTTTAAATGTTAAATTTATAAAACAAGATTACTTATCAATAATATTTTAAAAAAATGTCCCTAACCTGCACAATACAAAGCGTGCAACATGCCGCCTTTTGAATTCACCATAGTTGACTTGTTAATTCTGAATTCGATCTACAGTAACTTTCCTTTTCATTGTCAATATTTGTTAGGTTGTTACATTACTATTGTTATTATTCGGACCTCTTCTTCAGAAAGCCTAACAAATTTTTCAAGGTATAGTTGCCATAAATTATTTTGGTTAACCATTTCTTACTGTATACCATTTCTTACTGCAGTTCGTTTCATTTTATTTCGTTCACAATTTTGTTAATAAACCATTATAACTGGGTATCTGTCTTTGGCTTAATATACTTATTAAACGTATTTAATATATGCAATGCTTTACCCTGATTTGGTATGCTTTACCAATGATTTGGGTCAGTCTTCTTACAGATAACAACATAACTATTTTAATTTTTCAGTACGCCGATGCTCTTGGGAAATGCCATAAGATGCTATGTGTAAGACTAAAATGTACGCAAAAATTTATTACAAAAACGTACTATATTTCTAAAGGGATGGGGGGGGGATGAGACAAGGCTCTGATCCAAAGAACCATAACAATTGATAAACTATACGACAATAAATAACTTGTAGGTGAATCGTAAGAATCTGGAGATTTTAGGGGCCCTGTGAGGCTCCTTAAAGTTTGCCTATGTGCTAGAGTTAAACTTATAAACAAATGGAGAGGCTAAAAATCGAAGATGGACCGTAGCAGATACATCAGGCACTTGAAGTGGCAGCGATATATTGACGCTTAGTCTAAAAGACTAAGCGTCAAGATCACCATTTTAATTATGATCACCATGACTTTAATTTTGATCACCTATAACAAGATCACCATTTTAATTTTTCAGTTCAATGATCCTATCAGGAAATAACCATAAAATACTATTTATAAGACCAAACACGTGCGCAAAAATTTATTACAAAATGGTCTTACATTTCTAAAAGGAAGCGGGGGGGGGGACCCGGCATAATTCTACAGAAACATAAAAATAGATAAATTATACGGTAAGAAATAACTTGTAAGATAAACTGTAGAAATCTGGAGATATCAGGGGCTCTGTGAGGCTCCTTAAACTTTACCTATGTCCCAGAGTTCAACTTATTGACGCTTAGTCTAAAAGAGGGCTTAAACTACTAATATTTATCTAAAAGCAACACTTCGAAATGCAAATACAATTGTTTTACTAATATTATGTATAAACATGGATTTTCACAATTCGGCTAAAATTACGATAGAGAATGTATTTTTACCCATAGATTATTTAGAATGGACAATCAACTAATTGGCATCAATTTACCGAAAATAAGATGTCCCTTCAAACATTTTAGCCAAGATTGGTAAAAAAAAACCTTGACAGATTGGTAAACACAAAGACTCAAAATGGTGACAAAATAACACTGAAAAACCCTAAATACTTCAGTTTTTCCGGGGGCAGAATTATTTAGCTTCATCTTACCGTTATTTATTCGGTATCAGTGGCCTTTTTTTTTTAGTCAGGAATAATTCAAATCAATCTCATTTAGAATTTTGTAATAGGTATGGTAGGCCTAGTTAGCGTTTCCTTTTTTTTTTTTGCTTTTTTGGTTATTCAAAATCATTGGCTTGCTAAATATTCAAATTTAAATATTAAATATTTGTTATTCCAGCTGAAAAATAAATTAATGTACCTTTAAGATGCATTTCTTCCGGTTTAATTGCTAGCAATATTTTGCTAGCATCCTAACACGTCTTCAATTCCATACGCATTTGAAGTAAACTCTACATATATTCAGTGTTTTCCCGAATTACTTCTGTTAATAATATTCGCCCAAGTACCGAAAAATAATAAACAGGTAGGAATACTTCATTTTGTTAGAAGACTTTGATGCCCAAACCGGTACAAATAGGGATAGATGGCATCCTAGCTTACGCATAGGGGAGGAAACAAGCAATGGTAATACACAGATACGATTTTGTAAAATTTTTGGTCAATCACATGACCCATAAGTTAGCGTGATATTCACATAATAGTAACAAGGCTAAGCAAACAAACTATTAGTGTTAATTAGTCATTAATTAATTTTTGTAAATCGAAATATTGGTTTTCGGTCATTACCAGGGCGTCCTCAAGTAGGGATGGAGGTCATAAGAAGAATTTAAAACAATTTAGAAATTCGTAGGAGGATGTAAAGAGTGAAAACGAAATCAAACCAAGGTGGAAAAGGTGCGTGCGTGCCTGTTTTACGTCAGGGGACTTGATGCTACGACGAATATTGGTAGTAATAGTAAAGTAGTGCACTATACCTTAGCAGTGTAATGTAGGCTGCAAGTACAGACATAAAACTAAAAACATAATATCATGTTTAGCCGGGGCTGGATCTAAGGGATGGGCTAGAGGGTTTTAGGCGTTTACCACCCCTTGCAATTACCCCTCGGAAAATAAACTCAGTAAAATACCCCCTCTGAAAATCCCCCCCCGCGGAAAATACCCCCCACGGAAAATGAGGCTTTCCAAATTTTAGAATTTTATTTCAGTTTTATTCTTTTTAATTTCCGTAGGGGGAAGGAATTTCGGTACTTGTGTATTACGCACCACTCACTCAAGTTTACGCTGTGTAAAACTCGTGAACAAACTGGTTTTTTCGTCAGTTTTTTTCAGCTTAGCGTGAGACAAGACATACGGGAAATATATAATTTGGGCTATATATTTGCACATTAGAGGGGGGGGGTAAATTATTTGGAAAGTATGAAGTCAGAAAATAATTCTTTCTAGGTGTATGGCCACTAAAAATGACAGAAGAATATCGAGGTATCTGGAAATGTTGTTAGCTAAACAAAAAAAATAAAAATAAAATCCCAGTACAATTCTCTATCTATCTATCTAATATGCAGAATAATTGTACCAATCACATTTTGCATGCAGACCCGCTATACTCCCCCCTCCCTACTGTGCAAATCTATAGCCCAAATTAATTTCTAAGGCAACGAAAAAACTAGTGAAAAAAACAGTGTGTTCTCGAATTTTACACAGCCTAAACTTGAGTGAGTGGTGCATGATACACAAGTATCAAAATTTCTTCCCACTACTACTACTAAAAACTCACCGCAGCACCAAGCCGCCTGAGGCCAACACAGCTACGCATGATCCTCCTCCACCCCAATCTATTCAAAGCCTCCCTTTTTACACCCGTCCACGAAGTTCCCATTTCCTTTAAATCTTTCTTTATGACGTCCTCCCACCCCAGACGTGGAGGACCTGCTTTCCGTTTAGCCTTAGATGGTTGATCGAAAAGAACAACCTTCGGCAATCTGTCATCCGTCATCCGCAAAACGTGCCCTAACCACCTCAACCTTTTTGTTTTATTGTAGCCCTAGAGAGCGGTATCGAACCACATTTTTCGTATAGCCTATTATTTGAAATACTGTCAGTCAGCCGGGTACCCATAACCATCCTTAAGCCATTTCTCTGGAAAATATCTAGCAAATCTTCATCCGCTTTTCGGAGGGTTCATGCTTCAGAGCCTTATTTGACCACTGTCATCACTGTAGCTTCTAATATTCTAATCTTGGTTTGCAGACTTATCTTCCTATTCTTCCAGACTTTTTTTAACTGTGAAAAAACACCCGAGCCTTGGATATTCTATATTTAACATCTTCACTGCTCCCACCATCTTTACTAATGATACTACCAAGGTAAGTGAAGCTGCCCACCTGATCAATCTTTTCGTTACCCAACGTCACCTTTTCATCTTCACTTATTCCTAGTCTTAGTGAATTAGTCTTCCTAACATTAATTTTCAAACCAATTCTAACACCCTGAACTCGCAAAACCTTTAAAACTTCATTCATTTTGCCAGGGCCGTATCCAGGATTTTTGTTCAGGGGGATTTTACTAATTTTTGACTTTTTTGGGGGGGTGTTTACTAATTTTTGACTCAGATTTCGACTAATTTTACTGATTTTTACCTAGGTTTTACTAATTTTCGACTTATTTTCGAGTCGGTCAAAAAAATTTTTTTTTTTTTTTTTTGGGGGGGGGGTCAAACCGGGTAACCCCCCCCCCTGGATACGGCCTTGCATTTTGCTTACACTTTCATCTAGGATGCTTAAATCACCAGCATAATCCAAGTCCAGGAGACTTTTTCCTCCCCATTTGATTCCGTGGTCTCCCATTGCCTTTCCTGTGTTCCTTAAAACAAAGTCCATCAAAATAATCAATATAAAGGGGGATAGAACACAACCCTGCTTAACTCCTGATTTAATACAAAACCAGCTGCTAACCTCATTTCCTACCTTAACCGCAGCAGTGTTATTCTCGTACATAACACAAAAAAAAAGATTTATATAAATTGCTGGGTATATACGGCAAAAAAGGATTATTGATCTAGATGCAGTATTATCAAACACAAGCTTTTCCGTGTTAGATACAGAGATAAATTGCTAGGTTGTCATTTGTCAATTTCCTAGATGACTTATTTCAATATTGTAAACTTAGCGTATACGCAGGAATTCCTCTTCCGTGATAGATTACATAGTTGTATAATTGACAGGTTAGAGTATGGCAGTTCCTGTCTTATATCCACGTGTCTATTTCCTAGTTTTACTGAATATAAGCGACCATCAGTGTTTCAATTCTGGGGATTTCCACTCTGTAATGGGGATTTTGAGGTATTTTAGGGGCCATTTTTTTTATTTAGAGACTTGGGGATTTTTACAAGTCTACTTAATTTTCTTAAGGAGTTTTATAGGGTCTCTGCCAAAGAAAATTCTCTTCCGACTCGAAAAAAAAATAAAACGAAAGTAGTTTTCAGTCCCGTTTTTCCAGAAGGCTAGTAGTCTGGACGCCTCATAAAGGGAGTTAAGGATCTTCTGGACAGTCGATTCGGAATGCTCTGTGTTGGATAGAGCCTTCTAAGAGACAACTACAACAACTAAATTTACCTAGAAGTCAAGAGAAGAGGGGTGAAAAATTCTTTCAACACTACTAATCATTTGAAGAAAACCTGGCAAAGGTGCATACTAGAGACCCCTGCAGTCAAAGGTGCAGAGGTACTGCTCAATTAAGCCAGGACTTGCAGTAAGTAAGAAATAGCACTCCCTGACGACAGTATATCCTGCTACTGGACAGCCCTTTGCCACTTTAGATCCTATGAAACTGAATAATGTATAGTAATAAATAAAATATTTTTATCAGTAGTCCCTTTTCCTGCCCTTTTGTGCACCTTTAACAAAACTTAGTTTGGTATCCAGATAAGAGCAATTTCCGTGTGATTTTCATTAAACCTTATCTTTTTTATCCTGGTTCAACAGCCTTCTTACCTCTTTTTCTTCTTCTTTATAATTTGGACCGAAAGCCGGTGCGTAGCTAATGTCGTTTTATTAGGGGGGGGGGGCAAGTGGTTCAAGTAAAGCGGTAGTCAAGAAAATTATCTCTTTTACAAACCTGCAAATTAGTGAATTTAAAAAAATTAGAAAATACATTATAAACAATAAACACACATTAAACAATCATAAATATAAGTTTTGGTGCTTGACTTTTACTAAAATTGTGAGCAATGAACAAGCTTTTGTATGACCGAAAGTAAATGCAGTATAAACATGAATTTTTTCAGCCTTATTCACCACTAATACTGCGGAAAATATCCCCTTCCACTTCCCCCGACCCCCACACTCAGCACAGGATGCTCAATCTCATAACTGAACCAACCCCAATTCTAATAGCCCCGGGTATCGCGCTATTCATTTACTCGTAATTTTGAATGGATTTATACTCTGTAAGATTTAATTTGTTGTACTAAACTAACAATATAAGTGATTTATTGAAAAATTTTCTATAATTTTTTATTAAATTAATTTGTTTGTGGGCTACTGATTTATATTAATAAATAGCATTAATATCAGCGGGCCAAAGGCGAAACAAAAATTACAAGTAGCGCAATAGTGCTGTCTAAGTAATGATACAGGATAAGTTAAAGTATTACCACAGATTGTGAAAAATTATATCGTGACATATTCCCCACATTTAAACAGAGGCCCAATTTTAAATTTGAAAGTATTCAAATAATAAAGTTGCAATTATTAACTTATCCATTGGGCATTGTTTGACAAAGAATATCCGTAAAATCTTAATAATTCTTGTCATCATTGTAGCAGAAACCTTAAGAAAATTAAAAATTGCCAGGGATGCTAATGGGACGGTAAAATTGACTCCTAGAATTTGAAAATTACCGTCCCCCTTGTATCTCTGATTAAAACACCGGCTTTAATAAAAAATACACATTTTTTTTTCTTCGGGGGTTTTGTAAATCAGGGTTTGGGGGTATACATGTCCGGAGTGGGTTACACTAAATACCGTGTTAGTGTCTATAATTCCCTTCTCAAGCAAAGCAGGGTATTTTAGCATAAAACTGATCGTAGGCAGTGCAATATCGCTAGCTAAGTAAAGAATAATGTTGGCACAATGTATTATGTATTTGGTTCTTTGTTTTAGACCAGGGCATTTCGTATCGAAGAGGTTGTCGCAGAAATTTTGAATAGGGATCATTCAATTAGCGCTGCCTAAGTAAAGAACAATGTTGGCACAATGTATTATTTATTTGTTTCTTTGTTTTAGACCAGGGCACTTTGAATCAAAGGAGTTGTAGAAACTTTGAAAAGGAATCATTCGATCGGAAATTGAAAGGTCTTGTGCTCTTTTTAATAGCCAGAAGTTATTGGAAGGCAACCAGCACCCCTTCCATGCCCACCCTTTACTAGAACACTTTCAATCAAAATTTTGAGATAGCCAGTTTGTTCAACGTATTTAAAAAGATCTGGAAAATATTTCTTTGAGGCAGACATTCCCCCCCACAGCCCCCAGAACAAGGGTTGTAGGTTATACCCTGGGGGCGCATAAGGTTCTTATAGACAGTATTGTTGTAGAAACTTCAAAAGTGGCTCATTCGATTGGAAATTCAAAGGCCTAATGCCTTTTTTAATAGTCAAAAGTGATTGAAGGGCAACTAACCCCCCTCTCTCGCCCACCATTTCTCCAAACACATCCAATCAAAATTTTAAGATAGCTATTCTGTTAAACTTTGTAAAAAGATCTTAAATTTAGTTCATTGAGGCTGACAGATCCCTCCACCCACATTCTTCAGTGCAAGGTTTATAAGATATGCCATGGGAGAATAAAAGGTTTTTATAGAAAGTGGTGTCGTGAAAACTTCAAAAGGGCTCCTTCGATTGAAAATTGAAAAGGCTAGTTCCCTTTTTAATAGTTGAAAGGAATTGAAGGGTAACTTACCCCCCTCTCACGCGCACCATTTCCCCAAACACGTCCAATCAGTATTTTGAGATAACCCTTTTTTTCAACATAGTTGAAAGTTCAAAAAATTAGGTTTTTGAGAATAATAACCCTCTCAGAACCCTCAGAGCAAGGATTGTAAGTTATGCCCTGGGGACATGAAAATGCCATGGGGATTCTATAAAGTTGATTTCCAGATAGAAAATATGTTTTTGAGGAGGAAACTCCCCCACAACCCTCAGAGCATGGGTTTAAGTTATGCCCTGGGGGCATATAAGGTTTTTATTGAAGGCGTTGTCGTAGAAACTTCAAATTAGGCTTATTCGATTGGAAATTCAAACGGCTAGTGCCCTTTTTAAAAGTCGGAAGTGTTTGGAGGTCAACTAGCCCCCCCCCCCCCACCAAGCCCATCATTCCCCCAACCACTTCCAATCGAAATTTTGAGATAGCCATTTTGTTCAACGTAGTTGATTTCTACATAGAAAATATGTTTAAGAGGAGGAAACACCCCTACAACCCTCAGGGCAAGGGCTTTAAGTAATGCCCAGGGAGAATATAATGTTTTTATAGAAGATTTTGTCGCAGAAACTTCAAAAAAAGCTCATTCGATTGGAAATTCAAATGGCTAATGCCCTTTTTAATGGTCGAAAGTGATTTGAGGCCAAATAGCCCCCCCCCCTCCCCTAAGCCCACCCTTCCCCCAAGCACATCCAATTAAAAATTTTTAGATAGCCATTTTATTCAGCGTAGTTGATTTACAAATAGAAAATATGTTTTGAGGAGGATACTCCGCCACAGCCCTCAGGGAAGGGGTTTTAAGTTATGCCCTGGGGGCATATAAGGTTTTATAGAAGGCGTTTTCGTAGAAAATTCAGAAAAGGGCTCATTTGATTTGAAATTCAAAGGTTTAGTGCCCTTTTTAATAGTCGAAAGTGATTGGAGGTCAACTAGCCCCCCCTCCCGCCCATCATTACCCCAAACACGTCCAATCAAAATTTTGAGATAGCCATTTTGTTCAGCGTAGTTGATTTCCACATCGAAAAAATTTCTTAGAGGAGGACACTTCCCCACAACCTTCAGGGCAAGGATTTTAAGTAATGCCCGGGGGGAATATGATGTTTTTATAGAAGACGTTGTCGTAAAAACTTCAAAAAAAGCTCATTCGATTGGAAATTCAAAAGGCTAGTGCCCTTCTTAATAGTCAAAAGTGATTGGAGGCCAACTAGCCCCCCTCCCCCCCACGGCCCTCATTCCTACAAACACATCCAATTAAAAATTTTTAGATAACCATTTTGTTCAGCGTAGTTGATTTACAGATAGAAAATACGTTTTTGAGGAGGATAGTCCGCCACAGCCCTCAGGGAAAGGGTTTAAAGTTATGCCCTTGGGGCATATAAGGTTTTATAGAAGAGGTTGTCGTAGAAACTTCAGAAAAGGACTCATTCGATTTAAAATTTGAAGGGCTAGTACCCTTTTTAATATTCGAAAGTGATTAGTAACATTTTTTGTTGTTGTTTAGACCAGGGCACTTCGTATCGAAGGAGTTGTAGCGGGAACTTTGAAAGGGCTCATTCGATTGAAATTCGAAAGGGTTGATACCCTTTTTAATAGTCGAAAGTGAGGGCAACTGGAGGGCAACTAATTCCCCTTCCAGTCCCACCCTCCCCTTTGCCCATTCTGTTTAAAGACTAAATGTCGCCTTAAGATTAAATCAAAATGGACTGTGATAATGCTGATTCCAAATGAGGCATCTCAGCAGTATCCCAAGAACAACTGAGGGTATTATGTTCAAACTTTAGATGCTATTTCTGCTCTTAAAATTAAATAAAAAAAAACAAGTTTTTTAAACTGAAAGTAAGGAGCGACATTAAAACTTAAAACGAACAGAAATTATTCCGTATATGAAAGGGGCTGTCCCCTTCTCAACGCCTCGCTCTTTACGCTAAAGTCTTTTATTGTTCTAAAAATAGGGTTGTGAGACAGAGTCCAACTTTAGTGTAAAGAGCGAGGCGTTGAGGAGGGCCAGCCCCTGACTGCCCCTTTCATATAAGGAATAATTTCTGTTCGTTTTAAGTTTTAATGTCGCTCCTTACTTTCAGTTTAAAAAACTTTTTTTTTTTTTAAATTTATGATCGTTTTTTAGTTAATGAAGATTTTATTTGCATAAAAATTTTAATTTTATTTTGATAAATTGATTTCTTTAAAAATTAACTTACGTAACTAACTTCTATATTCGTGTATTTTTCTTCTGGCAAAAAATACAAAGTTGCAGATTTTTGCAGATATGAGCTTGAATCCTATGTAATAGGGTTTTCTGATACGCTGAATCTGACGGTGTGATTTTCATTAAAATTCGTTCACTTGTAGGGGATGTTTCCCCCCTCTTTAAAAAAACGAGTAAATTTTCTCAGGCTCGTAGCCTTTGATGAGTAATACTAAATTTAATAAAATTTATATATTTAGGATCAGCATTATAAACACACTCTTTTGATACATTTATTGACATCAAAATTTAGTTTTTAAAAGTTTCGATTATTATTGAGCCGTATCGCTTGTTTTTTTATTGTTTTTTTGATTACGTATATGTTATTACTTATATGAAGGGGTTCTCCCCCTAGTCAAGACCATCTTATCCACGATGAAATTAAAAAACAATTTTAATCCACATAGTCCTAAACCACCCAAAGTGCTTCATTAGAAGAGATAGCTCATATGAAATCATTAAAAAAACTGTAGCTTAAAGAGCGAGGTATTAACTTGGAAGAAAACACCCCTCACATACTAGAAAATTTCTGTTTGTTTTCAGTTCTAATATTCCTTCTTACATTTCAGTTGAAAAAACTTTTTTTTTTTTATTTAATTTCTGATCGTTTCTTAAATAATGCTTGGAAATCCGGCGCCCCATTCATAGAAATGTCCCTTACCCCAAAGAAACATCCTCCACGGAAATATTCTCCAGAGTAACCCCCTCCTCTAGCCCCCCCCTCCAGAAAAAATCCTTCCTGAAAATGGTTGTATACTTCCCAATAACCAATAAATAATGCTGGCAAGTCCGGCGCCCCCTTCATGGCAATTTCCCTTCCCCCATGAAAAATTCCTTCATGAACAGATCCTCCAACATAACCACTGACCCCCCCATCCCTACCACTAACACCAAAAAAAACACCTGAAAACATCTGTATACTTACCAATAAACAATACTATATTTTAACATTGGGTAAAGTTCATAACTTTTAGCCCTCCCTCTGGGAACTTCGGGGGATTAAGTCATCCTAAAAGACCATATTTATCATATTTTCGACCACGCTGAACAAAATGGCTATCTTAAAATTTTGATCGGGTGACTTTGGGAAAAAAATAAGCGTGGGAGGGGGCCTAGTTGCCCTCCTTTTTTTGGGTCGCCTAAAAAGGGCACTAGAACTTTCAATTTTCGTTCGAATGAGCCCTCTCACGATATTCTAGGACCACTGGGTCGATACGATCACCCCTGGGGGAAAAAAAAAACAAACGGAAAAACAAATAAACACACATCCGTGATCTTTCTTCTGGCAAAAGATACAAAATTCCACATTTTTGCATATAGGAGCTTGAAACCTCTAGATTAGGGCTCTCTGATACGCTGAATCTGATAGTGGGATTTTCCTTAAGGTTCTATAACTTTTAGGGGATCTTACCTCCTTTTTTCGAAAATCAGCCAAATTTTCTAAGGCGCTTAACTTTTGATGGGTAGCACTAAACTTGATGAAAGTTATATATTTAAAATCAGCATTGAAATCTAATTCTTTTGATATATCTTTTGGTATCAAAAACCCGTTTTCTAGAGTTTCGGTTACCATTGAGCCGGGTCGCTCCTTACTTACAGTTCGTTACCACGAACTTTTTGATAAATATTAAGTGAAATCAAGGAGTAAAAATTCATCTGCCCGAAATGCGATACGTTACTCCTTGAATGTATTCTCAATCGCTCTGATTTAAGCAGAATCCTTAGGTGATGCAACTAGGAGTGTCTTGTATGAAGGGGGGGGGGGCTTAGGACCAAATAACTTACATCTTTTCCATGGAAGAGGGGCAGCATTCCCAAACTGACGAGTAGCTAGAAATCAAACCTCTCAACTCACTTCAAAGCATTCATGGCAACGTGTAATGAACAGGGTATTAACAAATATGACTAGTGCCTGAACGGTCAAGGTGATTTCGTATTTTGTTATAGAATTACCTATTTCATTCTCCCGTCTTTCTTTTATAGCCATTCGGAGGTTGAAAAATACCTTCTATTTCCAATATAATTTGCCCGTTTTCGTTGTTTAATTTTTCAAGGATTGGTTCATATTTTGTTTATTTTTATTTTAATTTATTTTCACGCAGTTGGTGTTTTTGAATTTTATCACCTATAGACGATAAATGATACTATTTTTTACTTCAGGTAATATTTATTTTTCTTATATGCTATATTTGTTGCAGAAAAGGCTTCAAGGCCGTGGTGACAACCAAAATAATAGCAATTATTAAAACTAAATCAACATTAACAAATCTTGTAGAAAAACTTAGCCTATAATATCCTATAATCTTCAGGGGGATCCTTACTTACACTGAGAAATCTTACTGTCTTCATAGCTATGAGTAACATTCTCTCTCAATTACGTTTCACAGCCTCTCCACCATATTTCAAACATATATTCTTTTTTAATTCAGTTTATTTTATCTATAGAAAGAGGGCTATTAAAGAAAAAGAATAGTTTCAGATGCAGATTTCTATTGCCACTTTTTCAATTGAGGAATTGGTTGTGGCCTAAATTCTTTCAGAGTGCCAGTAGCTTCCTCATTTAAGAAGTTTTTTTCTTAAGTTCCCACTTTCTTAAAGTTTTCTTAATTTCCAACTTTCTTAAAGTTTTCTTAAGTTTTTTTTTTCGTGATGCTATATAACCTGCAAACGACTTTAAAAAGCATACTGACTGCTTCATATAGACATGTATATGAAGTGGTGAAAAAAAAATCTCAATTTGAGCTTTTGTGACAGGGGGGGGGGGAAGATTAAGGTTCTTGTTAATTGTTTTTTAAGTGTGTTATTGGATACTGTATTGTATGGCCTTATCTAGATTTAATTCATTTATAATTCTTATTATTATCGAAATAATTCCAGAGGAATTGCCAAAGGCTAGTTTTAGACTGATTGTACATAAAACAATAACTCTACGAAAAATTGGGTTCGAACCCACTTTCTTGGCCAATAATGAAAGCAAGATTAAGAGGGTCACGTTAGGCTAGGCCATGTTTTGTGGATGAATGATGAAGATCACCAAAGATTGCGCTTTTTGCCTATTCGTCTAGAGCCAGAAGAAAAGGATATTGTTCCAAATTGTGGTTGTAAGAGAGGCCTGGATTCACCAATAGGCCGACTGGACCCAGGCCTAGGGGCGTACAGTGCCAATGCCGGGGGGTGCACTACCCCCCGGCATTTTCCCCTTACTCATTTTCCTCCCAAAAATCCCCTTCCTTTCGACTCCGTTCTTCTCCGTGCGTCCAAGAAGTTACCGACCGGTTGAAAAAAGGGGATAGGGAACAAATAGGGCAGAGGATAGGTTCCTCTGCCATTCTCGTCACGTTCTTGAACGTTCCCGTTTTTAGGAACCAGTGTCCAAGACGACCCCAAAGTCGTAAGATGAAAAACGCGTAATAGTTTTGCTGAGTTAAACACGGAGAACATGAAAATAATTTTTTCTGAATCCCCCTAAAACACGCTTTAAACAAAGTGCCTGAAAACTTGGCTTAGGGTACACTTTCCGTTTAACGGATTCCATGACACAAAATTGTATAGAGAAATTCTTGAAACAGTAATTTCTACGCTTCCCAGTTAGTCAGGTTGTAGAGATAAATCCTTGTAAAGAGATCCAAAATAGTGAAAAATAAATCCTTAAAATAGTACTTACGACACTTTTCAGCCAGTCAGCATACCCCTCTTTATACTCGTCTACTAATGCATCATGTTTTAGCTGATATTTAACTTTTTCTTCTGGAGGCAAATTTTTCCATTCTAATGCCAAATTCCTTGCAAATTCCTGCAAAATGTATCAGAACAAGGAAACATGTCATAGTCGGATATGATAACAAATTTTAAAACGTCAAAACACAACATAACTTTAAATTTAAGCCTTAATTAAGACCTACACATTATTATCAATTATTATCTAAATAACTATTATCAATAATTACTCATTCAATGATATATTAAATATATATTATACATATTTTTTATATATATCAAAGTAACTATTATCAATAATATATCAATAAATACACTAAACAAAGAATTGAAATATTAATTAAATTTAATTTAAAATTAAACAGTAATTATTAATTACCGTTGATTATATGTTTTTTAGCATTAAAGACTGCTTGAACGAGGTCTTTAATGAAATATCTATTTTGCTTCGTGCTTCTCAATCACCAGCTAAGTATTGTGGTTTATTCCCTTCTTTCTTCCTTTTTTCTTCGTTTTTAATTGATTTTATTACGTTTTTTAATACTGTATGTATGTAGTTTAAGGATTTTTTTAGTTTTATGATATTTCTACCTTATAGATCGTGATTTAATTTTTGGGGATTTTCGTGACGATTGTTTGTGATTTTTCGATGAAGTTTTCTGGGAAAAGCTTGTCGGGAATTGTCTTCGATCTTGCTATACTCGAAATGATTGCGCAATCAAATTTTATTTGAAAAATTCTTCAGCAAGTTGTTATTTCCGTTTATAACTGAGAAGACATTACACATATTCTTATTTGGTACCATTTGATTCTGCCCCTTTTTTAAATACTGTCTTGTGGTAAAATAGCTGGAAGCATCTAATCCCTTACACTTCAATATCTATTCCGTAAAATTTTCTATCCTGCTGGGTTGTGACTAATATTCATGAAGAGAACCATGGAGTAACTTCTAAATGTTACCATCACCCTCAATCGCGGGTGGGCTTTTTATTTACATGTGCCAAATTTGGTGTCACAATTTTACACACGTAAAACTTGGTAACCCACTCAAATGCTTTTCATGCCAAAAAATGACTCGGAAGGGAGATATGTTATACTTTTGGAAAATTTCTTGCATCTTGGAACAATAAGATTTCTTCAAGGCTTAGGTCGTCGCACCTTCACAGCGATTTTCGGGAAGGGGACGCTCAAGCGCTCCTGGGTAAAGGAGACTTGGCAAAGAACGATTTTTTCCATTCAGCCATTGCATATAGAAGGGGTGGTCGCAAAAACTTAGAAAAGAGCCTTGGTAATTATAAAGTGAAAGTTCACTTTTTTTGGGGGGAAGGTTGTACCTGGGGTAGATTTCTATACGGAGAATATTCTTTGGAGAGGGAAATTTCTGAAAGGGGGGGGGGGAATATTCCAGGGGAAATGTTACATGGGGGGATTTGACAGAATTATTATACAAAATTTTTTTAATTATCTTACATTCTATTTGCCAATTTTTTAATGTGGAGATTTTCCGGGAGAATTATCCAAGGCTTCTTTCCGCGTGTTCTGATTGCCGGGAAATAATTTCCAAGGAAAGGGGCATTTCTGGAATGATCGAGAAACTGATTAGAGATTGAAGTCTTATTCAAATGAAAGAATACTAAGGAGAATTTTTCTGGCTGAATCGTCCGCAAGCAATTTTATAGGGAGGGGCGATTCTCAGCGAGAATGGAACTGTCTGGACGGAATTTGACGGGGGGGGGGTACACTGGAAGTTGGATGAAACTTCCACGGAGGAGTTTTCCGTGAGGGGAAGGGGTATATTTCATAGAGGGAGAGCCAGATTTACCGGCATCTTTTGAAAAACGAACAGAAATTATGTCATATATGAAGCGTTGCCCCCTCCTCAATGCCCTGCTCTTTACGCTAAAGTTTTACTGTTTGTCCCAGTTTGTTAAGATCGTCTACTAAACCACGGGGGCCGTTTAATTAGAATAGGAAGATTACAACCAATATAATGTGGTTGTAATCTTCATGGTTCATGGTCAAAAAACATGGTCCAACATGTTTTGAGAATATGGTCATGGTTGCATAAGACAACTAGACTAGGTTTTTGTTATTGATCAACTGTACAAGAATGTGCAGCGTAGCTTCACGTGTACATTTTAAAAAAGCTGGCAAGCTATAAAATGGTCCAACATGGTTTGAGAGTTTAGTCGAAATTTTTATGCTTTTAAACACTATATTAGAAATTTAGGACTTTTTTTATGAGAAAGATGGTGTTCAAGGATGATTTACTCCTCTTTCTCTCTCTCTCTCTCAATTCCAGTCAATTTTTTGTTGTTGATAGCTCAGTTTCATTGTGAAAGTAAGAGTGTCAATACACGAAAAAATGTCCCATACTTGTTCGCTATGTATGTACGCACTGGGCAGCTGGTCATCATGTGAGAATTGCACAATGATTGATGAGTATGATGAAAAGTGTAGATTATGCAACCCGTGTAAATTGCATAGTGGAATGCTTTACAAATTAATGATTGTAATTCCTGTCTTGAAGAATTGTGTGACTCTCATCATAGAGGGCACCTATGCTCCATAGTAAGAAATACAATAGCCCATAACTCGTAAAAATAGTGTCAGATCAAAACACAAAGCACACTTTTAGAACCGCCATGTCCGAGATCACTATATGGGAAAATTACACGCCCCTGACTTGAACAGTCAAGAAACTCTGTGGCACGCTTCTATATATGGATTCTCATTATCGTCTTATCTTCTAAACGATGACAATTTGAAGTTTTTCTTGATGTCATGACGTCCAAATAAAATGGATCTTAAATTAGAAGTAGTGCCTTTGTTAAATTATGCTATTTTATTGGACCTATCAGCTTGTCTTTTGCCATTATGAAAGACATATCTCCGGACCTTTGTTTCTTTCCCCGTACTTTATATATATATATATATATATATATATATATATATATATATATATATATATATATATATATATATATATATATATATATATATATATATATATATATATATATATATATATATATATATATATATATATATATATATATATATATATATATATATATATATATGTATATATATATATATATATATATATATATATATATATATATATATATATATATATATATATATATATATATATATATATATATATATATATATATATATATATATATATATATATATATATATATATATATATATATATATATATATATATATATATATATATATATATATATATATATATATATATATATATATATATATATATTGCCATTATTTATATAAATTTATTTTGCCATTTTCTCTATTTTATTTTTGGCACTATAGCTTTCTTCAGTACTCCATAGCTAAATAACTTTGAGCTACTTCAACTATCAAAGGATAGGCCCGTTAGAATAATCCTTATTTGATTTTACTTGGCATTAAGAAAAAAATTTCCGAATTGTAATTTATTATGCCATATTGATTTGTGGTTATAAAAACTTGTGTATGAATTCAGGATTTTGCCATTTTCTCTATTTTGTTTTTGGCACTATAGCTTTCTTCAGTACTCCATAGCTAAATAACTTTGAACTACTTCAACCATCAAAGGATAGGCCTGTTTACAATTAGCATATTGTGGACAAAGCGAAGACCAAATCAACCAATAAATTGCAAAAAAACATGGTTTCAATCAAAAAACTCCAAGCAACGGTGAGCTATTTTGGTAGGTATATCATAGCTTTTTGGTTGCATGTTTTCCGCCCCCAGTGGTTTTTCACTATTTTTAGCAAATTTTTTTCTTGGGTAGTGATTTTTAAAAAAAAAAAAAAAATGCTTAAATTATTAATTCAGAATAAAACTAGTTCTGATATTCTAGTTTTTATTAGACAGTCTGCAAGCGTATAGTGTCGCAAAAGGTACAATACAATTTTGGTTTCATGCATACAAACTTTTTTTTTAATGTCAGCTACGTCTGCAGCTACTACTACTAACAGCTCATTGCAGCACCAAGCCACCAGACTCCAACACAGTTTCGTTTGCTATTCCCCTACCTCAATCTATTCAAAGCTTGACCGTTTTACCTCCTCCCTAGAAGGTCCAATTGCCTTTAAAGCATTTCTTACCACCTAAACCTACCAAATTTGGGGACGACTTACTTTCTGTTTGTTTCCACACGCTGGGCTAAAAAGCTGACTTTTAAGCAATCTGCCATTCTTCATCCGTAAAATATTGCCAACCCATCTTAACATTTTTTTTTCATTATAGCCCTAGAAAGTGGAACTGAACCATCATTCTTAATACTTATTCCTTTATTTAGGCTAAGCTCAGTGAGACGAGTGCTTACTTTCTATACTTAGACAATTCTCCTGGCAAACATTTCACAGATCTTCCTTAATCTCGCGAAGCGGCCTAGAATTAGAACACACGTGATGATTTTAATTATCTTGGTTTCCTATATTCTAACTTTGATTTGCAGATTTAACTTCCTTTCTTCTAAACTTTTTCAAACTGCGAGAAAAATACCCTGAGTATTCTCCTTTTTTTCACTGCATTTACCGTCTTTACTAATTATACCACCAAGGTAAGCAAAGCTAACAACTTGATCACTTTTGTCGCTACCTAACTAACACCATCTCTTCCCCCTCGTTTATTTAACTTGTTCTTTTTAACATGAATTCTCAAACCTAGTCTTGCACCCTGAACTCTCGAAACAATCATCTGCATAAACTAAGTCAAGAAGAGTTTTACCTTGCTATTGATTCCATGCTTTCCCCATGACCATTGATGTGTTTACTTGGACAAAATCCATCAAATAATGCATGCAAATGGCTTCAGGACACAGTCGTGCTTAACTTTGTTCCCACATCCAACCAATATCTAACCAGGTACACAGCAGTATTAATCACTCAAGTGCATTTATCTGGTATAACAAATAAGGCTAGGACCTTCACTAAAGCACTTCTATCGGCTGAATCAAATGCTAGTTCATAATCTATAAAACTGAGGATTCTGATGATTCAAATTCTTCTCAATCATTAATTTAATAATGAAACTTTGGTATACATATCCTCTCCTGTTTCTAAGGCCAAACAGTTCTTCTCTAAAAATTTCATCTACAGCATCTCTTTGTCTAATAAGTATCGCTGCAGTAATGCCTCTGTAAATAAAACACAAACTCTTATCACCTTTCTTATAATGGGGTTTAAGTAAAATTTTTGTAAGATCTTTTAGTACTTACCCGTTTTGAAAACCAAATTTACCACACTATAGATCCCATGCTACACTACAATTATCATATAATACCATACTGTAATACAATGTTATAATTACCATACTATAATTACTACATTCACTCTTTTCACATTCCTTATGCAGGGGTTTTCATAAAGTCGCTAGGCACTTCCCCTTTTTCAAAAATCATATTCACAATTTTCGGTAATTTATCTCTTGTTCTCCGATCACCGTATTTCACCAACTCATTACCACATTTTCAGTACCTGAAGCTTTTTTTCCAATCCTTTTATTTCCGGTTGGATCTTGTTCTCACAAAATAAACATTTTCTCACTTCCTAAGTATAGAAACTTTTTTAATTCTTTTCAATGTCATTCCCTATATTTTTTTCATGTTATCAAAATGTTCCTCCTGTCTTTCTTCAACAATTTTCTTGTCACTTTGTAGTTTCTTACTATTATGTTGTGTGGCTGCATCTTCCAGATCTCTGGAAATTTTTTTCCATGGCCTCCATTTCACATCTCCTTAATTAATACTTTGATGCCTTCTCTATTTCACTTACTTTCATTTCATTCTCGTATGATCCGTCACTCACAAACTTTTCGTAAAAACTACTTCTTTATTCTACCAAGCTTAAAGTATTTCCACTAATACACCTTTTTAACTTTTCTCCCAAAAACATTTTCTGATGCTTTGCAAATTATTTTCCTAGTATAATTCAGTTCTTATCCTACAATATCAGATTCTAAATTGCAAATTTTTATATTCAACTGTTATTTGATGTAAAATACCTCCTAGCTTCACAAGAAAATGTCATAGGCTTTTTCTAACGGACTAAGTAATTCAAAACTACACCCTTCCTACTGTTTCCCTGAAAAAAGTAGCCACCTTTATAAATTAAGTAAATTTTTCACTGATTTGGACATGTTTTCTCAGGATTCTAGTCATTTTTTTTACATGGTGGTAATTCTAATTGGGGAATTGTAATTCTTGAGTAATAGGCATAGCAAAAGTTTTTGATGTGGCAAATATTTTCAAGAAAAATCGTTGGTAAGTATAGCTAGGAAGAACTTGTGAAATTTGAATTGATATTTGGTTTTAGTTGAATTGAATGTTATCTTAAAAAATTTAGTAATTTTCAGGAGAAAAGTAGTCACATTATTGAATTACAGGTAGCCAAATACTGTTGTCAAATTTTACAATACAGCAAATTGTGATTATTTTTGCGCTATTTCCTTGACATTTGAGAATTGGTGGATAGGTCTGTTTTCCACCTATCTCAGAAGATGACCCAAAATCTAAATTGCATATGTGTGACAAAATTAATCTGAAGCTTGAAAGGAATAATATGAAACATCAATTCGTGAGCTACGAAATAAGGTATTTTACTGGAAGAATTAAAAATTCTTCTTTTGAAAATGTTCATGGTATTTCTTACAATTCGTAGTTTAGCTCATACTCCTGGGAATTTCCTGAGAATTTCAGTAAGAAATATTAAAGCGTCATCTATTTCCTAAACTATTAGATATTTATAGCTGACCTTTCATGTAATAAATTTTAAACATCTAGGAAGTGGCTAGAAAATTAATCATGCTGAGTCTTGGCTTTAGACAATGAGTGCTTTGGTATTTGTTTGAATCGGCTACTAATTCAGTCTATATGCCACTGAATGAGAGTGGTTCTTTTGAAGAAAGTACCACAAAACATAGAGTAGAACCATTTGACTCCAGATTTTATGCTATTTTGCAATATAGCCTTCCAGTTTCATTCGTGACAATGCATCTTACCCTCCCTGATGATCCCAGATATAGCCCCAAGGCTGTACCCAGGATTTTTTCTTGAAGGGGGTTTTACCCAAAAACAATTTTTTTTTTGGGGGGGGGGGGCTACAAAATTTCAAAAGTGCACACAAAATTTTTTATATCCATTTTGTCACATTTTTACAAGTCAGACATACATTTTGGGGTAAAATTCTACTTTAGCTACTTTTGGCTATCTTGGAATGGGTTTAGGTTAGGAAAATGAAACTTTCAGGTATGGGTGTACATGCCAAAGAATGTCCTGGGAAGGTATTTTGAAGTACCTACCTCCACTCCTTCTCCCTCTACAGGGTCGTGAAATTTGCCTACATGACAGGCTCTATACCCATTGAAATTTTGACAAAACAACATTTTACCTTAATTTTCAGTTATCAGTTTCTTTTTCTCTGGCTTTTGCTCTGAAAATGCAATTTCAGTTAGCCTATTTGAGCAGAATTTTAAGCCATATCAATGTTTTATTTCCAGAATTTAGGAAATGTATTTGGATATCTTTGAAACTTTATAAATTGGGATTGAGCAAAGTTGCAAAGCTGAAAACAATTTTGTTATACTTCATTTAAACAGAAGATCTATTTTGCAAGGTTTCACTTCTGTAACTCACAGATTTTTAAATGTCATCAAATGTCAGGACCCTCTAGAGGGAGAAGGAGTGGAGGTAGGTACTTCAGAGTACCTTCCCAGGACATACTTTAGCCTGTAGACCCATCCCTGAAAGTTTCATTTTCCTAACCTAACCTCTTTCTGAGATAGTCAAAAGTAGCTAAAGTAGAATTTTACCCATTTTGGGGAAGGTTCAAACCCCCCTAACCCTTTCTACAGCCTTGTATAGGCCCATAATATATTAAAACTAAGAGATAGCAGTTGAACAACTAAATTCTTAGGCTACCCTATGTCTACATAATCAGATTGTCATGTTTCCAGTTGATATCTACCAAATCATATTATTGAGTTAGGAATGAAGTGAATACACCATTCAATGCCTTTTGTATGCTGATTACAAACATAATAATCATTTCTATCTGAAATGAATTTCAGCCCCCCCCCTGCTATATATGCCAATTCATGGTTAGGTTGGGTTGTAGAAATATATACCCTGAATTGGTATATATAGGGGTGGGGGTGAAATTAATTTCTGACAAAAAATGATCATTATATTTGGAAGGAGCATAAAAAAGGAATTGAGTGGTATGTTTACTTTATTTGTAAATCAATAATATGAATAACAAAAAACTTACCCAGGGTTGGAACTCACTACTGGAAACTCCTTATGGTGGAATTTAAGGGAAGACTTCAAAAATTGTATAATATGAAATTTTAAACCAATGTAGACTCCAGTAACCTTGAGGTTTAAGAAGAAAAAGAAATAGATAAAGAAGTGCAAAGATATTTGTTGATTAGTTATGCTTCAGATTTTCATTGATTTTTACTGTTTTCCATAAAGATAATTCAAATTTTATAAGCTGTTTCTATCATTGCATTTCAACTATATCTTAAAGAGATGCATAAATTGGTCTTATTGCAAAAGATTGAATTTATGGATAGTTTTGAGCACAATGACAAAGCCACACAAAATTTAACAACAGATCCTAATGAACAAAATTCATTAACTGTAAACTTGGGTTTATAGTTAATTTTTTTTTATTCTAGTGCCACATGCTGTGAACCCTATGGTTGAGCTTGGTATTAAAGCAGGTTCCAGATTTAAAAAGCTGGTGCCTGAAAATGCATCTCAAAAGGGATATCCGGTTGTTGTGGTAACAAGGGAGACCTTTCACAAGCTTACCTAACAAAAATCATGACTCTGAACAGCACTGTAAGGTGACCTTGAGGAGTGGCACCTGTCAAGTAAATAATTGCCTTGTAAACACACCACATATGTCTGGATTCTGATTAACAGATGATTCTTCTGGGTTTGGTCTGTTTAGGTGTTTTTCCTTAGGCTGAAAAACCTTTTCTCAGCTAAGTTATCTATTATGGGTTGCCTTGTCATAGTAGCATAATGTTTGTAGGCACAAATATATAATGAGTAGGAGGTAATAGGCTTGGGATTGTTTATACAGGGTTTTCACTCTGGTATATAGAAGAGTATCACAAAGTTTTGGGAACCATGTTGTGAGCAAAATGTGCTCAGGATTACACAAAGCTTTCATTCATATTGGGGGTATCAGGGACTTCCTGCTATCTGGTTCTAAGCCAGTATAAGCAATTTGTATAGAATGGAGAAGATGCGTCAGTCTCTATGCTGTACTGGTGCTGGGACCATTGTTTTTCCTGAGGCAATAATGATTTCCATGATTTAAAGAATATGAAAGTTTCAACTTCAAATTTTACATTGTTATAAACAACTATCATGCATATGTTTTCACTGACAAATCCAGATGGTTTGAAGCAGACTTTTTAGGAGTTTCAGACACTCATTTGTCTGGGGTGTGAAACATGAAATTAGGTAATATAGACTTTGTTTATTCAGGCAGTAAGGATAGGATACATAGGAAAGGAGTAAAGCTCATAAAGAAAAAAAAAACAAGCAAAAATGGGGTTTTTAAAGGCCAAATGAAAATACTGAAAAAACACAGCAAAGCAAATATTTCAAGAGGACAAATGCCTCTTTTCTTCAGCACAAAACAAAATAATGTATCCAAGGAAAGTGCTGAAGAAAAAAAAACATGGTTATTTAATTGCTGGCTCATTTTGTTTTTGAGTGAATGAATTGTTTTCTTTTCTTTTATTCCTCAGTTGTTTGTTAATGATCTGTAAATCTGTCAATGGCAATTCATAAATTTTTGGATTTTGTGCAAATTGTGGATATTGGTGAATAACTTGCTTTTATGGTTGTTAGGTATTTAGTCTAATTCTCATAATTTTTGGCTTTTATTGAATTTTATTCATCTTTTAAGTTTTTGTTTTTTTTTTCTTTTCACATTGACTATCCCCGTTTTTTTTTCTTTGGCACTTTCCTTGGATACATTATTTCGTTTTGCACTGAAGATGAGAGGTGTTCGTCCTCTTGAAATATTTGCTTTGTTGTGTTTTTTCAGTATTTTCATTTGGCCTTTAAAAACCCCATTTTTGCTTGTTTTTCTTCCTTTATGTGATGTCAGGCCAATGTGGTTTAAGAGAGTAAAGCTCATGATGAATAAGGAAGCTGCAAAATCTTGTTTAGGTTGGGAAGGTATTAATAATAGAATACTAGTAGCCCATTTTATGAATAAAAAGTGCATAGTTAGTCATATTAGCTAAGGCTCCTTTGGAACTAACTGATGGAGCTAATACTGACTTTGGTGAATTTTACTTACAGCTGTAGGAACAAATAGACAGGATTCTAGGCAGAAATATAGTACCATGAAACCACCATACAAGCAGTAGTGTTTCCAGGGGAGGGGCCGGAGTGGCCCAGGCCCCGCCCCCCAATTTCTTTTCTATTTTTTAAGTGCCAATATAGTAAGTTCCAAAATATTCATGCTTTTAAGTTATTTGCAACACCCTTTCTTTTTTCATTTCTTGTTAAATGGCTATCCATTTCTCCAGCAAGCTTATATCATTATTTTATCATCAAACATGCAATTGCCTCCTGTAATCAAACAAGATGTCAAGAAATTTTTCTCACTATTTAACCCCCCCCCCCCCCCAGCTGTCAGCACTAGCTTCTCTGCATTGAATAAATTGTGATAAGGAATTGGACTAAGAGGCAATAGTTCATTCAAAGTTTCAAACGCTGCTATAATTCCAGTGTAAGCTAAGCATTGAAACGGAAAGGTCACATGAGAGGACAGAAAGAAAATTACCTTAAATCACATGTCCAGAAAGATAAGGTGGTGTTGAGCCTCCTGTAGAAATCTTGCTGGTGGTGTTTCAAGGTTTCTTTCTTGAAGGCATCCAGAGTTTTAGATTGGACAGTGGCTTTGGATAGGCTGTTCCAGAGTGGGATGGAACAGACTGAGAAGAACTGTTGGCACTCTTGCTTGATGCAACAGGGGTCCTGCAGCTTCTTGGTGTGTCCTCTTGTGGTAGTTGAGAAGGATGGGGAAAAGACATGACTTAATAGGTCATTTTCTAGCCACTCACGAGTTGCTATTACGTCTCCTCTTTTCCTATGGTATACTAAGGTAGGGATTTTGAGTAAGGTGAGATGTTCCTTGTAAGATTTGTCTTGGAATGCAGAGATAAGCTTAGTTGCTCTTATTTGGACACTCTCAAGTACTTTCTCATCCATCTTATATTCCGGAGAGGCAAGGGTCATGCCAAATTTCTGGTGAGGACCAACCATGGCTTTGTACAGTTTTGTTATCACTCCCGACTTCCTGGTGGTAAATGTTTACTTTATGAGGCCAAGGGCCTGGTTTGCTTTTGTAACTGGAGCTCCTGTTTGGCAGTGAAACTTTAGCTCTATGTCAACAATAACCCCCAGGTCCTTCTCGTCACTGACTGCCTCAAGCTGGGCATCTCCTGTGTGATATGCAAGTTTTGGATTATTGCATTCAAGATGTAGAACTTTACATTTTAAGGCATTGAACTGTAGACACCAATCCAATGACCATCTAGATAGTCTGTCCAGATCTTCTTGCATAGTCGATAGATTTGGGTTGTTCTGGGCTACTCCTAGGAGCTTGCAGTCATCAGCATATAGCATCAAAGGATTCTTCAGGTTTGTTGTACAGTTATTGATACACCTGCTGACTGGCCCTATTAGTTCTAGTTAGTTCTTTTAGTCAGATACTAATATGAAACTTGTGCTTTACTTGAAGAGCAGTTTCTCAGGTTTTCTGTTTCCGGAAATGTCACTGGCTCTGCAGTAGCAAAACAAATCATCAGCCAATGCATTGTGTTTGGCTTAAAAATGGAGAAATTTGTGGGGGTTGGTTTTGATGGGGCCAGCAACATGTCAGGCTGCTATTCTGGTGCACGGGCAGAAAATAAGAAAAAATATCTGGATGTGATCTTCACCCACTGTGCATCACACAGCTTAAATTTGTCTTTATGTAAATCTAGTAGGGTAGGACTTGTTAGGTCAACCTTCGCTGCTATACAGCAGGTTATATCAATTTTATTATCATTGCCTAAAAGAACAAATATGTTTGTAGAAGCGGTTGCTGTCATTAGTCCCTATAGTCCTGTGAGGAAGCTTGTGAAGTTGTGCGAAACGAGATGGGTGGAGTGTCATGATTGCATTTTAGTTTTTATGTCTTTGTATTGTGTGATTATTTCCGTACTTAAGGAAATAGTTGGTAGCATATGGTGCGATACGGAAGTTATTTCAAAAGCAAATGCATTGGTTTCAGCAGCAAGCGAATTTAGTTTTATGTTTGCAATGGCTGTGCTAGAGTTTGTAAGTGCCATAATGCTCTCTGTCTCTAAGGCACTGTAAGCTAAAGATTTAGACTTAGTTGAGTGCTGTTGGCATGTTAAGCTATGTCAAAACAAAATAATTTTAAAACACTTTTTCAGAAAGCCTATGAGCTTGCACAAGAGTTGAATGTGGCTCCGACTGTTCCCAGGTCTATCCACCAAAAGTCCATCAACAATAATGAGTCCATCAAGGTTTTTTATCGTGAGTCATTGTTCGAACCTTACTTTGCTTCACTTATTGAAGAATTTGATCCAAGATTTTTGCGCCATCAGGAGGCATCTTTCAAAAACTTGGAAGGCCTTTGCCAGCTAACAGCGAGTCTTTAAAAATTAATGAATTTGTGAACGCTGTTGTTGTTTACAAGGAATTTCACAGGGGTAGAAGTGCGATCGAATGTGAGTTAGTCCTTTGGAAACAGAAGTGGCTCGGAATGTCTGAAGAACCATCAACTGTTGCTTCAACTCTTGCGTCATGCAATGTAAAATTTTTCCCATGCATTCAAAGGCTTTTGACGATTTTACAGACATTACCAGTGACTACCGCTTCTGTTGAGAGGAGCTTTAGCTATCTTAAGTGATTAAGAACCTATCTGCAGAGCTCAACGGGCGATGAACATCTGAACAGACTAGTTCATATGACCCTGAACCACAATATCCAGGTCGATGCTGACCAAGTTTTTGATCGATTTGCAGCCAAAAAAGACCGGCGGCTGTTACTGTGAGAGGTTTGGTCGTCTTTCATTGCTCGTTTCTCTAAGTGCAGTTGATTCTGTTTTTTAAACTTTAATTGTGCTTTATCCTCTGTAAACAATGTTAATATCAATACATTTCTTGCTTTCATGGCTGCTATATTAGGTAGGCTGAGGCCCCCACCTCTCCGAAACCAAAATCTGGGCAATTATCTTTGATATAATATTATTTTTTATTTATTTGGTGCTCTAAAACAAGGGTCGTATAGGCAAATATAAGCAATAATGCACTTCTTTTTTTATATTTTCTAAACTCTGCTGCTTCGTGGCAGTTCCGAAACATCTACTCGCCCAAAATAGAAATTCTCACTGCTTCTAACTTTTTTTTTAATTCTGACTGTTGGCAAAATTTTGCCATTCATTCTCAAACAAAAAAAAGTCTACAACTAGAAATACTCATGACAAGTGTGTACGTTTCATTTTTTTACCTAGTTACCCCCCCCCCCATACCCCCCGCCTGAAATCTTGTACTATGATAGGTAATTTTCTTTCTCACATGACTGCTATAAAAAGATAGACTGATGCCCCCCCCCCCCCGAAACAAAATCCTGGATACGCCACTGCATACTAGGGAAACATTTCGTGTTTTTTGTTAATTTCCTGTCAACTCTTCATTGTAGAACAATGAAACGTGTGTCATTGGATACATTTCAATGAGAGAAAAACAAGTTGTAATCCTCAAGTTCAACACTGGTGTTGCTGTTTTTGTTAAAATAGCCCACTAGGTTGTCATCACTTTCTTTGCTTGAAGTGCTTGCCGTCATAACTTTGTTTCTGATTTGTGCCAAGCTTGTTTGGCTGATTTGCTGACCAGACACACCAGTTTTCTTTTTTCTAGGATTAGCCATTTTCTTCTCTTTGGCAGAACGTGACTGTGTGTTAGGTAAAAGATCAACTGGTTGGTCTACTGGCATTGAGCAATTGAAATCTGATTCTTCAAATGACTGTTCCCCAGGTGTGCCAGTATCCCTTCCTCTGCAACTCTGGCCAGCAGGTACCGCTAGCATTTTTTTCTGCCATGGCCTGCTGCATTATTGTTTCAATCTGCCAACCCCAAGGGCTCCTCAGGACCAAACCTAATTTCTCTGAGATAAGAAACAAGACTGTCTTTAAGTTCACCACAGTTTTTGTCAGTTGGGTCACCAGGTGGCATACGGCCAAGCACTATTTCTGGCTTAAAAAGATAGATCCTGCACTTTTCAAAATCAGCTTTGAGGTTTGCTGGAGAATTTGTATCAATTGACCTGAAAAGAGTGTTCAGAAGCTTTGGAAACTGAGTTTTTTTCAACAGCACTTAAGTTTCTTCCTAGTCCCATCTTCCACTTGTCTAGAATTTCTTTCCACTTCTGTTGGAAAGGAGCAAAAAATGCAACATCATGTTGCTGCAGAAAATGAGTTGCGGTTGGCCCAAGGAAATTGATAAGAATGTTGTTTTCCTCACATAATCTGACTGCTTCTGGGAACAGGTGGGATCAGAGATTGTCACTAATCAGTACTTTTTTTCTCAGATAGCCAACAACAGTAGGGAAAAGTAATCTTCAAAAGTGACACTGTCAAACCAACCAGACTTAGTTCTGTTGTACCTTGCACCTGTCGGGCAATGTACGACAGGTGTATGGTCCAGGCGTCATACAAATGGATTGCCCTTTAGCACACAGGGAGGCAGCACTATACCACTTGCTGTACCTGTCATCATTAGTGAAACACTCGCTTTTGAGGAGTTCATAGTCTTTTCTGGATACTTTGTGCTGCATTTCACAATCACTTTTTTCTTCCCCAGCTCATCAGTCAGATTTGTCCCATCATAGTCTATGATATTTTGAGGAGGAATTCCTTCTGTGTCTTTTGCATATTCCTCAAAATATCCCTAACCAAAGCATGATTCACTTTTGCTCTAGCTCTGTTTATGTTTGAGGCCAATCTCTCTGACAGTTCACCACTGTTTCTTTCTAGAAATTTTTTTGCCCACCGCATGCCAGGAATATTGTCCTTGAATCTGCCAGATTATTTCGCTTGGCGATCTAGGCGATACTTCACAAAATACCTCGAGTCAAAAGCTGTCATGCGATAGCCTATCTGTCCACAAGTCACCAAGCTTTTCACAAGTTCTTCCTCTTGAAACTCGTCAATCTTGGGTGGTCTTCCCATCTTTAAGATTCCATGACCTTTTTTTCTTGCACTATGATGTCTATAGAGGACACTATTTGGGAAGTTAAATTTATCACCAGCTTCTCTATCAGAAATTCCGTTGTAAACAGCAGCTATATCATGTTCTACGGCATCCTTGTCCACCTGCTTTCTATTTACGCTCATGTCCCTTGATTGAGCCCTTTACAACCTGAAAAAGACAGATTTTAGCAAATTCTTCTTCTAATTCACAGCAGGTGGGCTATTCAGTTGGTACTATTTAGCCCTCTTCTTTTTGCTTCACTCTGTGGGCTACAGAGCTACTGTCTTGGTTGCCTCTTATTTATTAAATATTCTCAGATATCTTTCAGTAGATCTTTTGACTCAAGGAGTTCAAATATAAGATGATAGATATCGATTTCTGTGCTCTGTGTGCAGCTATAGTTTGCTAGGCTCTTGGCTGATAATGAGATTTTGTGGTGTTTGAAGCATTTTAATAGTTTACAAAGCAAGGTATGTTGTGCAGACGTCAGCATATTACATTCAAATAGGCAATGGTCAATTGTTTCATTATTCATATTACAATGCCTGCAAAGAGGGGACAGGGGAATTGAACCACTTGAATTAGAAAGCTTATATGAGAATGCAATGAAATTTAGTCCATTTGTTCCAGAACGAATTCTATGATAAATTTTAGAAAGATACTTATTGGGAAAGGGGGAAAGGTTAGGATTAATCTTATTAAAATTATTATCTGATAGCCTTTATCGGTAAATATCTCTAATTGGGATTGGTCTCGCACTTGGCTGGTCAATATTTATAGCATTTTTTGCTATTTCATCAACCTGATGATTACCACTTGTGCCAGAGGGGCTAGAAATGCACTGAAAATAAGTTTTTATGCCTCTTGAAGCAAGATTATCAATAATACTGTGACAATGATAAGTGTCAATGTCCAACTTATATTGAGGAGCTGAGGCCAGCAACTCAAGGCTTGATAGAGAGTCGGAATATATGATAATATTATTTGAATTTGCAATCAAAGGTTGATTTTGCTTAAGGTGTTCTAATGCCATGATTATGGCATTTAACTCAGCAGACATTATAGATAAATTATTATATAATCTCTCACCCATTGCAATTTTCAGGTGAGGAAGGAAAACACCACTTGCAACCTTCTCATTCATTTTTGACCCATCAACAAATATTTGGAAGTGATTTTTATAGGTAATTGTATTAAGTTCTACAAATTTTTTCTGGACAAAAGCAATGGGGGTTAAATCTTTATTCCACTTTGAGGATTCATTATTTATTATGGGATTTGACCAATTCCATGGGGGGGATTGGGGGAAAGTGGGTTCAATAGACTTTGTTGGTATGGGGAACTTCTTCTGAATATTGGCATACTCATCTGCAATGCCTTATAAAGGCATGATTTCTTAACCAATTATGTAATGTGTGTGAGCTATTTGATTCAATTTTTGTAAGATGTTTTGTCAAGAGAAGCCTACGTCTCTCCTTTATTGTTGCTAATTCACTCTCCATAAGCAGAAACTTGGTGCTTGTGGGTTTCCTAAGACCAAATATGAGACGTAGTATATCATTTTGTGTTGTTTCAATTTTTGGCATCTGGGTCTTTGCACATGCACCATAGACGATGAGCCCATAGTCAATATGGGGTCTTATATGTGATTTATAAAACTGGAGTAAGGTTTTCTCCTTACAGCCCCAGGGAGTGCAAAGGAGTCTTTTTAGTATATTTGTTTTTCTATAGCGTATTTTTAATTGTGTTTGAAATGTGGAGGTGGAAATTAAGTTTTTGGTCAAGCATGAGACCTAGGTAATTAATATGATTATCTTCTGTAATAGTTATTTTATTTAGAGTTAGTTTTAAGTTAACATGGTTTCGCTTCCGGTGAAATTGAATTATTTTTGACTTGGTGGATGCAATGGGTAAATCTGAATGTTGAGAGAATTTTTCAAACTGGAAAATTGACTTTTGCAGATTTGACTGTGCTATCTGAAAGGTGTTGCCAGATGACCATAGCACCAGATCATCAGCATATTGTAGATTCGTGTGGGGTAGGTTCATGTCCCAGAGATATAGGGCAATTAGGAGGCAACCGAGGACTGCTCCCTGAGTTAGGCCTTTGGTTATTATCTTTTGGGGTGAAGAGGCTGAACCAACACAAACGATGAAGCTTTGCACTTCTTTGAAGGATTTAATAAAAGATACTAGCTTAGGGGGTACTCCAAGGTTTGCAAGTTTGTTTAAAAGGATTTGGTGGTTCACATTGTCATATGTCCCTTCAAAATCTAGGAAAGCTGCAACTAAGACATTATTTTTTTGAGAAAGATTCATTTATTGCATTTGTTAGCAAAATAAAAGCATCTTTTGAGGAGTGGTGTTTCCTGAATCCAGTTTGAGTGTGAGGGATCATATTATTATTTTCAACAAACCAGGGGAGTCTGTGAGAGATCATTTTCTCCATTAGTTTCCCCATCACAGGAGTAATCATTATGGGCCTATAAGACTCAGGGTTATCTTTTGGTTTTTTTTTTCTTTAGGATTGGTAGGAGGGACGAACATTTCCATATATTGGGGAACCTAGAAGATCCCCGAGCGTGATTATAGCAATTAAGAAGTTCTTGTTTGTATGGAGGTGTGAGATTCTTTATCCATGTACGGTGTATAATGTCATAGCTGCCGCTAGTTTTGATCCTAATATGATGTATTGCATTATTCAATTCATGGATTGAAAATGGATTAGTTATGTGGTCGGATCCTGGGTGTGGTTGGTAACTTGGGTTCATAGGAATTGTGGACAGTTTCCTTTGATTATTTGATGTTAGCTTATTAACAAAAAGAGTTGCAAATAGGTTAGCTTTTTCATTATCATTGTCATAATGGGTATTATTATGTATAAGCTCATACAGGAGTGGGTTGGGGGAAGTCTTTTTCCCACAGATGTGACTTATGACTTTATGTATAATTGGCTCATGTGTTTCTCTGGAGAGATTATTTGCAAAATTATTCCAGTATTTATATTTAGCATCTATTTTAGTCCTTTTTAGATTAGATTCTGCTTGTAATTTTTTTAAATATGTAGTAGGTGATGGTTTTTTTTTTATGAATTCTGTCCTAGCTGCCTTTTTTATCCTCCAATTATATAGGCACTCATTTGTCCACCATGCTCTAGGAATTTGTTTAGGGGATGTTTTCTTAGGTGTTGTCCTGGGGATAGCATGATTAGCTTTATTTATTAGTAAAGATGTCGAGGCTTCAGCATGTGTGTCAACTGTTGTGTTAGAAATGCATGAACTTTGGGTGAAACTTGTAATTTCATCATTTAGCTTATTTTGGAACATAGACCAATTTGCTTTAGTGTTGATATACTTGGAAGTCTGAGATAAAGTTTCAGCAGGTTCATTTAGGGACCAAACTATAGCAAAGTGGTCAGTACATAGACTATCAATTTTATTTATGTAAATTTTGGTCAAAAAATTTAATGACACAATTTGTAGGTCAATTGTGGAGAATCTGCCACTTTTGGGGTTGAAATATGTGTTCAGGTTTGGAGGGGTAGTAACAGCTAATTCAATATTATTTGAAGTCATATGCTCAATGAATTTACCAGCTTTATTTGCTGGTTTATTCCCCCACAAAAGACTGTGGGCATTGAAATCTTCAGAAATAATGATATTTTTTAACATATTAGAATTATTTGTATAATTAAAGAAATCCTTGGCATCTGCAGTTTGGCCATTAGGGCTATAAAAGCTTATTATGTAGGTTTTTAAATTATGCAGTTAAACACTGATATCAATTACATCAACCTCAACTAAATTACCAATTAGTAAAAAATAAAAAAAAATTAGAAACTAAACCTTTTTCTTTGAAAGTTGGTGACAGTCATCCTCAACAATATAGCTATACGTCTAGCTAGCTCTCAGCTCCGCTTCACTCGTCCAGTTGTAGGACCAGACAACACTTCTAGACCTAAAAATAAATCAAAATTACCCACTCTTGCTTTTTATTTATTTTTTTTAACAAAAAAAAAAAAAAACACTAATTAACACTAAATTAAACAAAATATGGCACAATTCTATGTAAAAACGATTAGACTTACCAAAAGTAATTGTGTGGTAGTATCCTTAAAACTTCTCTAGATATATTGGCCTAAGTCATTTCCTGGAAAAATGTCCCTAGATTGGGCTGCGTCCCTGGTTAGGTGGTTTTACGGTATTTTTATTAAGGTGTTTTAATGCCCAGGCTGGTAGATATAGGGATATGTGGTATCCTTGTCCAGGTAAATTTTGTGTAGAATAAAAAAACAGTAATTGCTACAGACTGCTGGAATTTTGTAGGTTTAACAATCTAGTTATAACCAATACAGTATCTGGTCATGAAATGGCCCATAAGTTAACTTGGTAATCACACTATGGTACAATTGTTAACTAATGATTATGTTATTGTAAACTTAAGACTAGTAGGATCAATACAAGATGCTAGGGTGTATAGGAGTGCTGTAATTGGTGTTAAGAGTAAAGGTCACCATCTGGTAGTGTCTAGGGTTAATTCAAAGCTAAAATTTAGGAGGGGTAACTACCTTCTAGGAAGTTATAATGCTGGTAGACTTCAGGATGGGAATTTGAGAGAAACTTTTGAGGAAGAGTCAAATAATAAAGTGAAGAGTCTAAAATTCAACAGTTTAGAAATTGGATGGAATAATTCTAGGAAAATGGTTTGTGAAGTTGTTGATGGTATCTTAAGGACAAAAGTTAGAAATACAACAAGAAATATTGGTGAAAATGCTTTAGGTTTGTAGAGAAGAGAAGGGGCTAAGAGGAATGAGATCAACTATTTAAAAAAGAATTGAAGATAAGAACTTTGGTAAAAACGGGACTTAATTATGTCAAGAATACAGCTACTGGTAAATGTGTTGAGTAGGAGTTCTCCAGAAGGGAGCAAAAATAGAATCATTTTAGATTTTTTATCTCCTAAAAAGGAGGGTTTCTAGCCCAAAAAATTGGCTGAGACAAAACCATCTTGAAACATACAGGTTAACAGTATTACCAGCCTTGTTGACAACAGTGGACTTGATTCTTCTAGACCTGCCTAAGCCTTTTGGCAAGGTCCCTCATAAACAGATCAAATTGGAACTTTCATCGATAGGTTTCCAAACAGATGTTATTGAGTAGACTATGGATTTCCTCTCAAATTGCGTTGAGCAAGTTTGAGTCTTCACCTCTAATGGTGAGCAGGGGAAGTCCACATGAGGCAATTAATGGTGTACCACAGGGTACAGTACTGGGCCCTATTCTATTTCTCATTGAAATAAATGCTTTGACAAAGAAAACAGAAAATAAGATCTCTATCCTGATTATCTTAAATTGCATTGTGATGATTCAATTTATTTTGGACAAGCTAACAGATTTAGTGTACAATCAGACCAACCCAAAATTCAATCATGATCTGCAGACAGGCTGCTGGTATTTAACATATCAAAGTGCAGTGTCCTTCATTTTGGCAACCATATACCATGTTCAAATCCAAGTCAGGCTCTAACATTCTGCTGAAAACTAGCTCAGATGAAAAGGACATAGGAGTTCATGCTGGTGAACAATTAAGACTATATGAGTACTGGCAATTTAAGGTATCAAAGGCTAATTTAAGTCTTGGTCTGCTTAAACATACTATCTCAAGCTGCTCACAGAAAGTCTACATAAGGCTCTACTGAGCAACGGTGAGGCCTGTTATGGACTTTGGTGCTTGTCTTACCTCTGGATCATACAAGTATGATGCAAAATTGATCAAGGGGGTTCAGGTGCATGCAACCAGGTGTATAACTTGTCTCCAAAGCCTACCATACAGCAAAAGGCATGAGAAATTGAAAATGTCAAACCTAGTATTCTGATGCTGCTGCAGCAACATGATATTTATCCACAAATATCTAAGCCAACCATGTGAAAGTCTTGTTAATTCAAATTTTGCAACCCAACAAACAAGAGAACATTCAAAAAAGCTGTGCAAACAAACCTATCAATACCATAATACACAAAAACTTCTTTTCTGAACAAGTGATTAATGATTAGAACAGAGTCAATGAAGATCTAGTAACTCTGCCAACTACAGCAACATTCAAAACAAAATTGGATGAAGAATAAAACAACAAACCATTGAAATATGAGTAAAACTCCTAAGTTAATCATCAACACAGAGCTAAACAGATCCAGCGGGAACCTTAATTGTCCTAAAGTGTGAATTAAGGTAATTATCCTGAGAATACATCCTAACCTCTCCCTGATGGACCCATACATAGCCCTAATAACATGTTTTGCTGTTGTTATTGTTTGATCTGTTGTAAAACTGGCTATACTGTGTAGACTCAAATATATCCAGTTTAGCCTAAGTGATTGCGTTGAATATTGGACAAAAATACTATTTTAAATAAGTTAAAGTGTGAATAATAATGGTAGAAAACATGATGATCTGATTAATATAGGTATGCTGCATATTGTAAAGTAAGAATTTTTGTTGGTGTATTTTATTTGGATGTATATCAAAATAAAATTTAAGCAACGAAAATATGTAAACTACAAAATAGTCTCTGGTAAACTTGCCAAAGTCAACTGGAAAACGCTTATTACTGATGATATTGAGGAGAGTTGGTCAAATGTAAAAACAGATATTCTAAATGTGTAAAAGTCATGCACCAGAATTTGTCAGGTAAAACAGGCAAAAAGCTTTCCATTTTTAACCACTAAAGTAAGGAAGCTAATCAATCGAAAACACAGAGCATGGAATTGCAATAGAAAAAATAAGACCACGGAAAATTATCTAGTCTTCAAATCCTTTTGTAATCAAACAACAAACCAAATACAGGAGTTGAAGAGAAGGTTTGAGTAAAAACTGGCTGAAGAAGTTAAGGATAACCCCAAATCTTTCTGGGGTTGTCACTCAAAAATTTAGTAGCAGATGCACAATCCCAGATGTCCTGCACAATAGTAAATCAGTTGCTGATCCTGAACTGAAAGTTGAAATTTTTAACCAATATTTCTCTTCTGTTTTTTTTTGTCCAACTGCAGCATTGTATATCCTACACCTCCTTTATATGATGTATCACATAATATTGAACCGAATCTGATGACAGATACTTTGGTTCTAAAGGAACTCACATCCCTCAAACTGAATAAATCTGCTGGCCCAGACGGCATTCACCCACGTATCCTACATGAATGTCGTACAGTTTTGTGTCAACCCTTTTCCCTGCTGTTCAATTTATCATTAAATCTTTTTAAACTACCCCAGGCTGGAAAACTGCACATATCATTCCTATTTTTTAAAAAAAAGGTAGAAAGGACCTTGCCAAAAACTATTGACCCATCAGCATCATATCAGTAGTTGCTAAGGTTCTTGAAAGAATAATCAACTCTGCAGTTGTTAAACACCTTGAAGCAAACAGTGTTTTACACAGTTCAGAACATGGTTTTTGTCCTGGAAGATCTGTTGACAACAATCTTCTCAAATGATATGATCACATCACCAAGCAGTTTGATATTGGGGAGCCTGCAGACATGATTTTACTTGAGTTCTCCAAAGCTTGTGACAAAGTGTGTCACAATCGACTTGCAATTAAATTACGTGCAGTAAAGCTTGAAGAGAAATCCCTGCTTTGGATCCTTGATTTTCTTTATTTGCATAATCAATGTGTTCACTTTTTTGACGATTCTGGTAATTGTATTCTTTCTTCCTCAATGTGTGTTCTGACTGGAGTTCCTCAGGAAAGTGTCTTGGGTCCTACACTATTTAATATCTTCATCAATGATGCTCCTTCCATTAACAGTAGTAAATCAACTCTTTATCCAGATGACCTGAAACTTCTTAGACCAGCTTTGTCCTGTGAAGATCATTCCCTGCAACAAAATAATCTTCAACTGCTGGGTCAATGGGCTGAGGCCTGACTTCTTTAATTCAATGTTGCCAAGTGCCATAACTTTTACTTTGGCAAACTGAATCCTTGCTACTCTTATTTTTTTTTTAGGCCACCCACTCTCCTCTGTAAATAATGGGCAAGATCTTGGCGTCACTATTGACAATGATCCAAAATTCAGCACTCGTGCTAGGAGGTCTGCTGCTGGGGCTAGTTCAACCTTGGGATTGATTAAGCGTACTATTTCCTCTCGTTCCCGTAAAGTCATCAGTCTTCTTTAGAAGGGACTTGTGCGTCCTAAGCCAGAAGTTGAAATGTCTCTTGCCTCTCCATATTTAAAAAAAAAGACATAAAAGTTCTTGAAGATGTGCAGAGACGTGCTACTAAAGTGATATCTGGCATGCAAGAGCTTTGGTAACCTGTAATAGTATCAAAGCTGAATCTCCCGACACTTGTTTACAGGAGAAATAGAGGGGATGCCATTTTAAACTTTAAGTTATTGAGGGATAGTATTCTCCCACCATTATTCCCTACTGTTGGTACCAATTCAAGAACTAGAGGGTATCACCTGAAACTTGTCAAACCGTCTACAATTTCTTGAGTCTGTACTCAATTCTTCCCAACACATATTGTCAATAATTGGAACAAATTATCTTGTGAAACAGGTACTGCTGAATCTGTTGATGTTTTTAAATGAAGGCTAGATGCTGAGTGGTCCTCCAGAGAGTGTAAACTCAATGGGGATGCTATCGTAGATGGAAAAGCACCTGGTCACCAGTGAACCTGCATAAAACTAGTCATCATTCCAGAGCTCTACAAGGAGAAATCCTTAGATTGCTCTTAGCTGCAATTTAGGGTATATCCGAAGGATAAATGTGGGACCATCTGGGGAGGGTTGGCTAGTGAATTGTCATAAGAAGAACTTTGACCAGAGATATCAAAATACTACTCTAAACATATATATTTTTTTGGGATGTCTTCTTCTGGAGAGCTGCTCCTCTACACATTTACCAAGCTATGTTCTATATGGTGCATCAGAAGATGAAAAAAAAAGATTTAGGACTGTATATGGGACCTACTGGAGAGGAGGGTACATTGTCACAGACATGACTCTTATATTGTAAAATACCCTAAAATATTGAATAAAGGGCACTACTCTTTTTCTTTTATATTGTTTCCACTCTTAATTACTTAAGATTGTTTCCACACTTAATTTATTTTTCGAACTTTGAAACCTAGAAAGCTTGTTGAAGTTTTTTTTTTTTTTTTTTTTTTTTTCATTGGAATGCTGTTAAGCTTGGTGATTAGAACTTTCAGGAATAAATCTATGGCCAAAACTTGGTCCTGAGCAGGGATGTAAAGATTACTATTTAAAAAAACCTATTCTGTCAAAGTTTCATAGATTATATCAAGGCAGTCCAAATTACCTGTCTTAACTTTGGATTTGTTTTTAAAATTTGGCCTAAATTTGTTTGCTTTTCTTTGACTACTTGCTCTTAACTTTCATCAAAATTTGGCAATGAGTCCAGCTCAAAAGCTGGTAGCTCCCACCCCTAGAGCAAAAATTCTATAGAGGCAGACTTTTAAGTTAAATTAAAAAAAAATTGAGGCAAGTTAACCTGTACTCACAGAATATTTAATGCCTTATAAGTTGGGAAGATGTGGAAATAGTAGCTTCAAATTATACAAAATGGAGGGTCCATGAATGTGAAAATGGTCCTTAACCAAAAATAGAACAAGACACAAAAACCATTTTAGTACTTTTTTCTAGTAGCAAGTATTCCATCATCTATCAGGTCAAACTCCCTTAAAGACACAACTGAAACCATAGCTACTTCACACCAAATTTCATTCTGAGAACCAATAATCCCTTTCAGTTGGAATAAATGGCAAGGATGTAGCCCTTTCCTCACAGAGGTCCAATTGAGTACAGACACATCAAGCTATACTTTTAGCCCTCAAACAGATTTAATTTGAAGGAATTGGGATTCTGCTGGTCTGCCTAATAATCAGGTTGACAACAAAATACTTAGAAGATGCTATCCTGAATCCCCCCCCCATAGAGCTTGGTTCAGGAGTAGGCTGCAAAGATAATTTCTTAAACCACATTGGCCTGACATCACATAAAGAAAGAAAAACGAGCGAAAATGGGGTTTTTATAGGCCAAATGACGATACTGAAAAAACAACACTAATATTTCTAGAGTACAAACGCCACTCTTCTTCAGAGCAAAACGAATGATGTATCAATAAAAGCCAAAAATTAAAAGAATTAAAACCAACTACCTAACAACCATAAAAGCGAGTTATTCGCCAATATCCGCGATTTGCACAAAATCCAAAAAAACATGAACTGCCATCGACGGATACTGCAAAGTGGCATATCTTTAAGCCTATATATCACTTGCTGCAAGTTTGACTGGGATCCAACATCCCCTTCTGGTAGATATCCTCATGACAAGAATATAGAGCCCTTCCTCCTCTTCCAAAGAAGTCAAATAGAAGCTTTGAAGAGGCAAAACTAAGAAATTAACAGCTTCTTTTGACTTTAATTAAGAACTGGTCATCCTTTTCTGTAAATATCCGAATAGAAAAAAATGAAGTTTCTCTCAACCAGAATAGTCGTTTTGGTCTGCAAACCAACCAAAGCCAGAACTACAACAGTAGTTGTTTATTTTTACCATGTATGGTTGCAATTAAACATCCTCTTCTTTTGTGTTGAGTCTAAAAAACAGTATGTGGTAGTTTTCTTGTATTGTTGTTTTCTCTTTTAATCTAATTTAATTTTTTCTCTCTTTTTTAATTGAGTAGTGTCCTGAATTATAAATAAGGCTTTTGTACCAGGATCCTTCTATTTTCAATCTCTTTTAAAATCCTATATTTTTTTTCAGGTTTTCTGTTGGATCTCAAGGACTTCAGTTGGCATGGCAATCTGGTATACCTTCCGATCCAAAGGGCTTGAAGTGAGTGAACATCTGCCAAAACGTCCACAACCTCAGTACCTGAAATTTCTAAATGAGAAAAGAAAGACATTGAAAAGTGAAAATACAAATTGGAGCAACAGTGGTAAGTTCAAGTTTATTGGTAATTGTGAGTTGTTTTTTTTTATTAATTGATGTATATTTTTCTTTGTTGTACTTTTTTTTTAATTTTGAAGAGAGAAAAGTCACCCTTAGATTGTGCTTTTTATCTGCCAATTACTGTCTCCTGTGCTTTCAGTAAAATTTTAAATATGTATTTCTACCCTTTGTGACAAATAATATATGTGAGAGTTACTACGTCCGGGGGGGGGGGGGGAATAATAGGTTGATTCAATAAATTTGCAAACGGAGAAATAGCACAAAAAAGAAGGGATGCTCTATAAGTATGGGGTTGTGGGACGTTGTTGATACGTGTTGTGGGGAGGGGGTGCATAATAGTGTGCTTCGATAAAGTTGCAAACGGAGAAATAGTAGCAATTTAAAGGGACTTTCTAAAACTGTGGGTTATAGGGAGGGAGTTGCTACGTTTTGGGGGGAAGGGGAGAGCAGAAGAGGTATCTTAAATAAAGTTGCAGACTCAAAAATAACAGTAGTTTAAAGGGAATCTTTAGAAGTATGGGTTGTGGGTAGGTAGTTGCTACGTGTTGGGGGGTGGGGTGCTTGAGAAGCTGCTTCGATGACTGTGCAAACGGAGAAATATCTGCAATATGAAGGCGATCTTTAGTACTATTGGTGATGGGTAGGTAGTTATTACGTGTTGGGGGGTGGGGTTCAGGATAGTTTGACTCAAAACAGCTGAAAACGGTGAAATAGTTGAAATTTAAAGGTGATCTCTAGACTAATGTCTTGTGAGTAGGTATTAGCTACGTGTTGGGGGGAGGGGGTGCACACTCAGTTGCTTCAATAAAGTTGGTAGCGAAGAAATAGCAGCAATTTAAAGGGAATCTCTAGAATTATGGGTTGTGGGTAGGTAGTTGCTACGTGTTGGGGGGGCTGCATAATAGGTTGCTACGACCAATCAGATCAAGTATCACTAGATGAAATGTGCCGGGGCTCTCTAGAATTAGTGATGGTGGGGAGGTTTTTGCCCCGGGTTGGGGGGGGGGTGCATGGTCGTTTTCTACGATAATTTAGAAAGAGGTGACAAAGCAGACATTAGACGGAGAACTCTAGTACTAGGTGTGGGGGTAAGGAAGCTGCTACGTGTTGGGGGGGGGGGGGGGTGTGGGGCATAATCTGGTGATATAAGAAAGTTGAACACGGATAAAGAGACGAAATTTAAATGGCCGTGATAAGACTGTGTGGTCGTTAAGTTGGTACCCAATATTGGGGGGGTGAATAATAGGTTGCTTCAATAAAGTTGCAAACGGAGAAATAGCAGCAATTTAAAGGGAATCTCTAGAACTATTGGCTGTGAGTAGTTAGTTGCTACGTGTTTGGGGGGGGGTGCATAATAGGTTGCTTAAACAAAGTTGAAAACGGAGAAATAGCAGCAATTTAAAGGGAATCTCTAGAATTATGGGTTATGCGTAGGTAGTTACTACGTGTTGCGGGGGGGGGGGGGTGCATAATAGGTTGCTTAAATAAAGTTGAAAACGGAGAAATAGCAGCAATTTTAAGGGAATCTATAGAATTATGTATTGTGGGTAAGTAGGGACTACGTGTTGGGGGAAGGGGTGCATAGTAAGTTTTTTCAATGAATCTGAAAACGTAGAAATAGCAGTAATTAGAAGGGAAATTTTAGAACTGTTGGTTTTTGGTAGTTAGCTGCTACGTGTTGGGGGGGGGTGCATAATAGGTTTATTCAATAAAGTTGCAAACGGAGAAATAGCAGCAATTTAAAGGGAATCTCTAGAATTATGTGTTGTGGGTAGGTAGTTGCTACGTGTTGCGGGAGGGGGGTGCATAATAGTGTTCCATGATGAAGTTGCAAACGGTAACCTAGCTCCAAGTTGCCGGGAAGCTCTAGAATGGTTGGTGAGGGTTAGGTATTTATTAAGTTGGTCGGGTTGGATTGCATGATAGTTTTCTTCGATAATTTTGATAGAGGTGAAATTGCTGCAATTAGAAGGGGAACTCTAGTATTGTTGGTTATGGGAAGGTATTTACCACTGTTTGCGGAGGGGGTGCATAATAGGTTGCTTCAATAAAGTTGAAAACGGAGAAATGGCAGCAATTTAAAGGGAATCTAGCCGAAGGGGGGGTGGCGAGGGAGTAACTACGTGGTGCGGGGGTTGCATAAGAGGGTTATTAAATAAATTTGCAGGCGGAAAACTACCACCACGTAAACGGGACTCTTTATAATTATTGGGTTTGGGTAGTTAGTTACTACGTGTTCGGGGGGGGGGGGTGCATATGAGGTTGCTTTAAGAAATTTGAACACAGAGAAAGCGCACCCATTGAAAGTGAATCTCTATTCTGAGGGGGTTTGGGGCGGGAGGGGCGACGTTTTGGGGAGGGAGTGAGTACGCGGGTTCGTTACAAATTCACGAAACTGAGACAGTGAATCAGTTTAAAGGTAATCTATAGCAATTGATTGTCGTGCGGTTTTAGCCACGTATTGGGGGGGGGGGTGCATAATAGGTTGCTTCAATAAAGTTGCAAACGGAGAAATAGCAGCAATTTAAAGGAAATCTCTAGAACTATGTGTTGTGGGTAGGTAGTTGCTACGTGTGGGGGGGGGTGGGCTCATAATAGGTTGCTTCAATTAAAGTTGCAAACGGAGAAATAGTAGCAATTTAAAGGAAATCTCTATAATTAAGTGTTGTGGGTAGGTAGTTCCTACGTTTTTTTTTGGGGGGGGGGGGTTTATAATAGGTTGCCTCAATAAATTTTAACGCTGATAAATGACAGCCATTTAAAGGGACTATCTATAATTAAGTGGGGTGGGGAGGTATTAACTACGTGTTGCGGGGGGTGCATAATAGGGTGCCTCAATAAAGTTGCAAACGGAGAAAAAGCAGCAATTTAAAGGGACTCTTTAGAATTATGGGTTGTGGGTAGGTATTAACTACGTGTTCGGGGGGGGGGTGCATAAGCGGGTGCTTTAATAAATTTGAAATCAGATAAATTGAAGCAAATTAAAGGGAAGCTCTAGAATTATGGGTTGTGGTAAGGCAGGTACTGAGTTGTGGAGGTGATAAATGAGATGGATCTTAGATAACGTTGAAAGCGGAGAAATAGCACACATTAGACGGGGATATCTATAGGTTTGGATGGGGGGGCGGTAGTTGCCATTTATTGGGGGAGGGGTGCATGATAATTTGAGTCAATAAAGTTGAAAACGGAAAAATTGTTGCAATTTAAAGGGAATCTCTAGAACTAGGTGTTGTGGGGAGGTAGGTGCTACGTGTTTGGGGTCCGGGGAGTTCATAATAGGTTGATTGAATAAATTTGCAAACTGAAAAATGAAAGAAATTTTAAGGGAATCTTTAGAAATATGGGTTGTGGGTAGTTAGTTACTACGTACAGCACATGTTCTAATTTACTTTAAATGCTGCTATTACTCCGTTTTCCATTGAAGCAATATTGCTGCCCACTAACGCACAACCACTTCTAGGATTCCACTTCTAAGTGCTATTTACTTTAATTAAAACAGCCTGCCCCCCCCCAATACCTAACCAAACCACATAGTTCTCTAGATCCCATTCAAATTTCAGCTATTTCTCCGCTTGCAACTTTAATGAGGCAACCGGTCATCAACCCCCCAGCAACAACGTAGTCGCTAACTACCCTACAACCACATAATTCTAGAGATTCCCTTTAAATTGCTGCTATTTCTCCGTCTCCAGCTTTATT